>NC_142670.1:20644981-20757481 GCF_964200805.1 Pocillopora damicornis | reverse complement strand
GGCGACCCTGGATTGTTAACGGTTAACGCTCTCCCATTCGTTTATTAACCTGATACGGCTAATTAGCGATATCAAACACATGTAAAAAATTATCGCAATATAATACACGTGCTGTTTCGGCTTTTCTCAGGTTGGAAAATCCTTTTAAAACACCGCCGTTTATATAATAATTTTTTTCCCTAAGCCTTCTTATAAAGAAATGTATAAAACATCGTATTAACCAAAATTCGACTTTTTAGCCGATCCGTGCTATAATTACAGAAACTTGAGCGATGCTGACAGAAAGAGCACTTACATCACACCCTACGGTGAAGAAAAATGTGACGACGAATCCTCATCAATAATATTCGGGAAGTGGCATCGTTTCGTGGGAGATGCAGGAACAAAAATGCCAACCCAGTGCGTACCGGATAATAGATGTGGTGCAGTCTTATCAGGCTGGCTAAAAGGTGGTCACCCCACATTGGCAGATGGCGAAGTTTCCTCCGAGGTCTGCTTTACCAGAGGTGTAAATTGTTGCAAGAAATCAATTGACATAAATGTGAAAGACTGCGGATCTTACTTTATGTACAAACTAAAAAAGCCACCTGCTTGTGATTTGCGCTACTGTGGCACAGATTGAATGTTATAAGCAAGATATTCTGCACAGTGAAAAGATTCACAAATCGATGTATTGGTACATGTACATTAATGTACAACAAGGACTTTAAAGAATTTCACATGATCCACTTTTCACGATTAGTGTTAAACAATGAGTAGCTTGAACACAAGACTGCCATTGGACCGTGTAGTTTAATCTTTCAAGTAGAAGTACTCCTTTCAGGGGAGGTTGAAGTCTTCTGCAACTACTTTAAACTTGAAAGACACAAACAATGACATCAGCATGTCTTGATGAATCAGGCACAGTAGCAGGTGGA
Source organism: Pocillopora damicornis (assembly GCF_964200805.1). Classification (NCBI taxonomy): domain Eukaryota; kingdom Metazoa; phylum Cnidaria; class Anthozoa; order Scleractinia; family Pocilloporidae; genus Pocillopora; species Pocillopora damicornis. Next base: position 20,756,564 of record NC_142670.1, on the reverse strand, counting down.
GTTACACTCAACCCAGTTGTATTAGGGACTATATCTGGATCAAGTGTTCCATTAAAGACTCGTAATGAAATTATAGGGAAAAAATCGAGCTATGTCGTTTTGCTTACACATCATATGAAAAAATACTGGTTGATTTGCGTCCTTTATGGGACAAATCATGCGACGATCAAAATTATTTGACTCAGTTGAGAGTTCCTGATGATATCGTCATCGATATATGCTCTTTAGTTGACAAATGGGATAAGGAGTATTCACAGAAATTTATCTCCGAATCATCTCCATTATTCTATCCCCTATCAGTAAATTAATTTCATTCCAATATTGTTTATAAAATCTAAATGTTCTTTTTTATTTATTTACTGGAATGTCTTTATATACGGCAATCCCATAAGTTTCAACACTTTACTCAAAACAATTCTTTCATTAATCATTCTCTTACGATTTTTTTGAATTTGAGGAATGATACTCTCTATTTCAGGAAAAATTTTCATTATCTTATTCTTATCATCAACAGATACATTTATATTAAATTCACTAGTCAAATCTACAAGAACACGTTCAATATGATACTTTCTATGGTAGACTGATTTACGTACAATCCTCCAGCGATTATTATAATAATCAACTAATTAAATTGCTACTTCATACCCATCAACCTTACCACAATTCTTGCAAACATATGCACCATCAACATTTCCTTCTTCCATCATCGCACAACATGGTTCATTTTTCACCACTCGTTCTTGTAATTGCTACAAAAAGGACAAACAGTATTTCCCAAGTTTCTGAATGCGTCATGAATTTCAAAATCACAATCCATTCTACATTATTACAGGATATATTTTTGTGTACAAGATTTTCTAAATTCTTTTATTATTTCTTGAAGTTCTTGTTCTGCTTCTTCCATATTATCATTATTAAAATGCCTTATATTATCTTGGTCATCAAAACAAAAGGTATCATCTTCTAGCTCACTATCAGCTATAAAACTACTTTCACATAATCAGTATTTCTTCTGAATCCATGTATACCAATATATTAAATAAAAAACCAGAAATATGAGCGCATTTCTCGGAATCTAATTGTCTTTAATTTTCTCGGAATTCTTTCTCTTTCAATATATTATAACCAAATTATGAACGGAATATACTATACCCATATCATGAGCGCATTTCACTTTAGCGTGACATGGTTATATCGAACATCTCCTAGTAGAATAGTCGTTGGGCGGTTGGCGTGTTGTTTTTTTGAGAACTGTTCTCCATACCCCAACTACTAAACTACCAATGTAAAAGAGTGCGACATCAGAATAGCATATGTCGGACATGCTTGCTACAATCTTGTATTCGGTATCAATGGAGAAATCGAGAAGTTTTGTTTTTTAAATATGCAAAGGAAATCGCGAAGAAAAGGCTTCTGTTCTTGAAAAACAGAAATTAGTCTGTCACCATCCAAAGCCCTTCTCAGGCCACATTTTAAATATCTGCTTCTGTGCAAGTAAACCACTCAAAAGATCCATAATACCAACGTCACGGGTACTCTAAGAAGACACCTATGACGGAAACACAGATGTAATCCTTTCATGTTTCTCTATGAATCTTGCGACACAGTAAATCTTCCTTTTCAATTGCCTATACTCAACTCTAATTTGCGGAGAACTTTAATTTCTACCGAGGCACCGTCGTCTGGTCTTGTTAAGGTATTGCTTTATAATTTGAAAGAATATCTTCTCTGTGTTCCTCAAAGTACAATTAATGTTACCGTTGACACAAAAACGCAACATTGTTACGAGTTACGAGGTATCGATCACACGTGTGGACCGAAAATACATCAATCATGTTTTTTCTTATAGCTACATTCTTCTGACCCAGACAGTCTGCAATTTCAAATTTCTGAAGAGACAACAAATCAATCAACAGGGATTTAATTGCTCGAGAAGGCTGGCCGTAGAAATCCTGAGGTCTTTAAGTATGAAGGATTTATACATTGCTTCATTTACAGCTGATTTGTGATAAACATTATATCTCACATTATAAATGTGTCATTCAAAACTCCGTGTCAAGATATTTTTGTCCAATTGACCACAATCGGAAACGTTCAACAGAGTTAATTCCTTTAAAATGAAAATATTTACCATTATTATGAGAATAACGTTCTGCTCCATTTTTAGTTGACAGAACATGCAAGTAATGAATTGAAAAAGGAGGAAGTAATTAAGCTATGGGTTGCATCGCAGACGAACATTCCAGCTGCAAGAGCAAAACCTATTATGTTGCTACCTACATGTAGTGTAAAAGCATATACCATATTTCAGTTTCTAGATATGATCCATGAACGGTACAGAAGCACATGTGTACAGAAACGTGGAACTGCTGGTCCTTATGTCTTACATGTAACAAGGAATAGTACCAAATCTTCCCCTGAGATTGTAGTTGAAGCAGCGTATTAAAGAAAAGAAAGGTTAAGCTCTTGACTTTCTTAATTTCAAGGCCACTGTGAGTAAACTGTTTCCAAGAGGATGCAATCGCAAAGTGTTATGTCTTAATTATTCATTAAATTGGTGAGAACTTTAAATTTTTGCCATCTTTCAATAGCGCGTACCCTAAAAATGACTAGTTGATTATAAAAAGCGTTAGCCAGAGCACTAAAACTAGGAGCAACAGTCGAACCTGTATTAATGCTCGAAATCAACTACAAAAAAGGATGAAATTGCTCATAAAGGTCAAATCAAAAGAAATCTTCAAAGCCTTAAAACATGGTAAACTAGCGGCTAAATATTTGTAACATATGGCCATGTGGCAGCCAACTAGATACGCGAAAATCAATTTGAAGACATTAATTGAAATCGCTCACGCGGCGCGGCAAATTTTATTCATATCCATGTCTATCGTTAAGACTGTCATCATGGTCAATTTTAAGACTTTGAAGCCGTTTCATTCCAGTTGGGTCTTCTTCTGCACGTTTGTTTCTCGTTAGGGAGGTCTACAAAAGTTCCTTTATGAGCAAGAATGGTGCAAAAAGAAGGAATAACCACCGTGATTGTTTTTGCTCTTCGTTCGTAAGGTCTAAAAGGATGTATATTGACCAAGGATGGAGCGAAATGAAGGAAAAACCAGCCGCATCATTTTAGCCTGCAGCCCACGACGACAGACGCCATTTTGAATTATGTTGATATCTCCCTGTGCTCAGAAAAATATTTACGCCTTTGTAACGCCCCCCCAGATATTTCAATAGTAGACAATAGAATGATGTAGAGGACAGAGGCAAACCTAATGCTTGCATAAAGATCTGTCCATTATTGAACTACGAAGACCAAAACTCCATATCAATTAGTCCGTGTATGACTGAGCTATTCATGTGTGCTTTTCATGTTCCGCTTGTCACAAAGCTTGGTGAGCTTAATTTTCTATTTATTCCAACCGCACGGTCACCATGTAATATTTACCTCGACTTTTAAGGAGAAAAACCAACCAAACAAAAAGAAAACACTGAAATAAACTCAAAGAAAAACAAACCAAGGCAACGAAATCAACACTAGAACATGTGCAAAAACACAAATAAAAGGTTACGTCTGCTCCCCACACAACCTCCGAGATGCACACAGGAACATGAAGATTGCTCGAAATTACAGCGCCGTAAAACTAAGTAACTAACACTGATGTGGCTTTCCGCTCAACGCATCCGAAAGGATTTCAGTAGTATAGGAGATGGCGGTACGAGACCACTTTGAAAAAGTGATCTCGCACCAACTCTCAATACAACTTTCCATATTATGGAAATTATTTGACGAAATCATTTCATGGAATTATTTGATGGAAGCATTTTAAAATATTAAAGCGCCGTTGGAATACTATAGGAGGCTAGCGGTATCATGGATGTCAAAGCATTTTTCCATTACGTGACATTCTCAGAAAAACAGGAAATCAGTGATGCACTAGGGAATTTTCCCGAGGACACGAGTCATGACATTTTATTTTATATGACAATTGAAATAGTGGCTTGAAAAAAAACTCGGTGTATTGAGGGGTGCCGTGTCTTTTTTCTAGCGTGACGTAATGGTTCTAAATGGGAAAATTTAGACACCCCAAAGGCAATAGATGTATGTCAAACTTCCTCTGTTTTTTCTGTTTTGTTTTTTGTTTTGATTTTGGTTTTGTTTGCTTAGACAGAGCAGAATATAAAAATAGTACATTGCGTGTTTCGCCATCTGAGTATTGATAGGGGCCATTCAAGGTCAATTAAATCAAATACATTTTAAACTGGAGGCTTCTGACCAATACTTCATAAACACTGAAGATATTTTAGAAGGATTATGTACGGTAACCCATTCTTGAGCTAAACTCCTATAAAATAGTTAAAAAGGGAGTGAATCTAATGTTACTATAATAAGTTCATGACAAACGTAATCAGTAGGTCATCCAAGGTGAGTAAAATTTGTGACGGCGTCGTTCCCAGCGTGCTTTGCAGAAAAATGAAAAAAAATGGCGGACTAATTTTTCTTCCTGTTTGCCTTCTACGGACATCAAGGTCACGCTACCTCCTGGGCCTATAAATAGCGGTCTAAGTTTTTGTTTTCACAGTAATCTACAGAACTCGTTGTTGCTGTTGCAACCAGGAAACTACTCACTGTACGAGAGGAGTTCAGATATATCTTCGGATCAAAAGAGATCACAAATCGATAGAACAAAGCTGTTAGTAATTTATTTGGTTTCGAGTGATCATGTTTTTAGTGGTGGCAGTTTCTTTGCTGCTGGCAGCTGTTGTGTTGATCTCCTTGGTACTGCTTGGAAGACATCACTCTGCAGATCCAGTGAGGAAGATGCCTGGCCCAAAGACAAACCTTTTATTTGGCAATGTTTTGCAGCTGCCAAGACTACCGAATGGTGAGTGAGACGAGCTAATGACTCATGAAGCAAAGCCAATTATTTTCTTGCCATATTTTGTCATCTTCTGTGACCTTGTGGCCACAGACATACGAAAAGATGGAATCTATTTGTAAGGTTTGAATTTACTAAATAGGAAGGTAAATAAAGACAAACTTCAAGCTCGCCTTGCAGCGCTCGACACAAGTCAAGTTACTTTCATTTGCTAATAGTTACTTTCTCAGTTGACTAGAAAATACCTTTTTTTGCTTGCGAAAAGCCCATTTATAATTTTCTTCATCAATCTTACTCTTGATTACAGTTTTTAAAGTGTAATGCGGAGTCTGTATATAAAATTTTTGAAATTTTTGCAAATTAATGCCTCAAGTAATTGTTAGACTCAGGCCCGGATCGCACTAGGGGAGATTTTGTCAATTATCTGTTAAAGAAGGATCATTATCTGTCATCACAACACGTTTCCTTATGCGAGTGGTGTTCCACAAATTTCTAAAATTTTGGAAGTTCTGCAGAAACTTCAGAGATACTGAAGTGTATGGTGGAGCAGACAGATTTTGGAAAAATAAAAATAAAAACGAAAGACACAACTTCCGGAGCTGTCAAGGCCATTCATTTGACCTAGATATGACCTGCAGTTAAATTGTTGATGTTTTCCTTTTTCTATGTACCGTTTTCCTCTTTACCATGCACCAGGATCATTCCCAATGCAAAATTTTCCTCATTTTCACCCTACACTGGCTGAACCGATCAAGCAGGACCCAGGGGAATTTTGTTTAATTGATCCAATAGTTCAGCAAGTGTAGTTTGCGATAGCAATAGCCTGACCAACTCTAGGTCAGCTGAAGGTTGGCGAGAAAAAGATGATCAATAGCTGAGTTGAAAAGCAGAAAACACAATAAATAAATGGCCACAAGAAGAATGAAGGGCTGTAGTAAGCCTATGGGTCAGGTTGTTGTAATGATTGGGCTGGGCAAGGAATGACCCACACAAATTCTATGTAAATGCCACCGTCTTCTAAGAAAAGCAACATCCAGGATTTACATGTATTCATTTACCCATCTCTAATAAAGGGTGAAAAAGGCAAACATTTGTTACTGTTGCATGTTGATAATTTGTAGACTGAAGCAGAACGGCAAAAGCAAATTAAAAGGCCTGATCTGGGTTCATGTTTATCAATGCCCAATACCTACCAAAAATGAAATCTGATCAACTGTGTTTATTCTGACCTATCTATGTATTTCAGCGGTGCAACCCAAAAATGGTGTCACATTTTCCAACACTTCCGCGTTTGGTTTCAACTTTTCTAAAATTTTTTGGCTGCATAATTTTTAGTTTGGGCTGTAGTGTGACATGGGCCTTAGCAAAGAGATTCAACTTATGCACATCAGGCATGATCTGTTAGTACAGGTCATCACTTGAGTTGCTTACAATATGGAATAAATAAAGTAACACAAATAGTCTTTTTCTTAAAGCAATATAATTACTCAAGCCCTTTGGGCTAAGGAAATTACTATTTAAGAAACAAATTGCAAGTGCCTATTAATTCTTAATTTCATGAATAAAAGTCATGATTACCTTATTGAATGATATCTATGAGAAAAAAATTTGGACAGCTTTTCATATTTATGCACAAGAAAATGAAGTGTGCAGATCACGTGCAGAAAGTGTGATTTGACCATAGATGTGTTTTCTTACTGTAACTCCTTAATTTATCAATTTTTGTTTTAATTGATAGATCTTGTGACGCAGATATTACAGTGGGTGTACGAGTATCATAATGGGATGTTTTGTCTGTGGCTTGGGCCAACATACCCTTTTATCTTCTTGTACAAACCTGAACTGGTGGAGGTTAGTGAGTTTTTGATATATTTTATTTCTTTTAACATACTCATGTAAAAGAAAGGAAATAATATAAACCACACAAAACAAAAATGCAGAAAACAATGTTTTATGCAATATTATGTACATGTAGTATTATGGTTTTTTTTTTGTTTTTTTTTGGAAGGGTTATGTGACTTTTTTTGCAAAAAAAAAAAACTGAAGAGAAAGAGGCAAGTTTTTTTGAGAAGGAAACAACAGAGTGTAAATGATTAATGCTATGCACACATTTTTCTCACTCTCGCTAAAGCCCATAACTGGAATACTGCCTTTAAGATAAAATGGTAGAGCTACAGGACAGGTGTAGCTCTATGATCACCAAAAACACAGATTGACTAGTTAGTGATTCCTGCCATGCAACCAAGGAGGTTGCAGCCTTAACGCCATTGATCTGAAGGATAATTAGGCCATGTTTTTGTGCCAAAAATTTTTCACCGGGTACTTTTTTCTTGTTTATCTGTTGATTCTTAGAGGAAAATGTTTTGGGTTCATAAAGACACGAGAAACATGCCATACTTTGTGATCTGAGTAGTTTTTAATAATTCAGGTGATATTATCCTTGTACATGTGGTATCCCAACTGTAGCTTGAAAAAATTTGTCTCAGAAATAAAGGGTGGTCAAATAGTGGTGGCTCCCCAGGATTTACTTTGTGTGATTGATTAATGTTCTGCAAAATCTCTTTTGCTCTGATAATAAGCTAGCGCTCGAAACATCAGCCTGTGAAACTCAACTCAGTTGATAAAACCAAGTTACTTGATCTTAATTGCTTTTTTTAATTTATTTGGTTTTGTTTTTATATTTACAGTACTGCCTTACTTTCTAGGTTGTTTTGCATAGTTCCAAACATATCAGCAAGTCTGCAGATTATGACTTTTTACATCCTTGGTTAGGAACAGGTCAGTTTAAACAATTTAAATTTCAGATTACATTTTACTTCACTGATTTGGTTGAACATAATATGATTCTCAGTTGAGTACTCTGTCAAAGCTGGCCTCACTTTAAAGCTCTTGTCTTGGTCAGTTTGGTCACAAATCGCCTCAAAGGCTCATTCTTTGCATATAGGCTTCATGAACTAATTTAGAAGCATGTGGAAATACTTCATGAAAGGGATTGTATATTTTTTCATGTGTTTTCCTAATACTTAGCTTTTCACTTGACTTTCACATGCATATCGGAAATTTGTCACTGAGACAAGTGTGAAAAGTTTCTGATGACTACACCAAGATTCTACCATGATGATTAAAAGTACAGGAGCACTCTTAGATACACATCTTCTTGACCATGGTCATGTTACAGTCCAGAGCCACTTTCTAGTTCTTGCATTTTATACTCTGAAAGTCTAGACATAAAATAAACAGGAAGTGCTTCGATCTTTGTCTTTATCCTTGTCTTGGCAGATGTTTATCAGTGTCATCTCATTTTCTCTTCTTTTCTTTTACATAAATGTTGTGATTTATTATGGATCATTGATGTTGTATTTACCAAGGCCTGCTGACCAGGTAGGGTACATTTTACACACCAACTTACTATGAAATGGTAGAAGAGTTTAGATGATAGCCATATGCAGAAGCCTGGGCTGGGTTGTTTTACTTTAAGCTACATGAAGTTAGCCCTTTACCTCCCATAAATGACTTAGAGAGAATTTCTCCTTACAATATCAATACAATATCAAGCATAGAAGAGATGAGAATAAAGTAAAATATCAATTAGGGGATTATTAGTCGATCCAATACCAAATTCTCCAAATTGACATCAGAATCGTACAGCAGATAGTAAGGAGAAGTACCGTAATTTCCGGTCGATTACCCGCACGGCCGATTACCCGCACCGGCCGATTATTGCATACGGCGAAAAAAAAAGTCAACGGATTACCCGCACCGGTGGATAACCCGCACGTTGTTATTCAACTTTTTCGGTGGCGAAAACGTGACATTAAGGCGATACATTTCAGTCTTTCGATTCAGACATGTGCACAATTCTGTGTCAATATTAGCTTATACTTTATTGATTGATTATTGCTGCTGCTCTATTACCGATTTCATCGGCAAGAGTTATTACTCTAAGCTTATAATCAAACGTAAAACTGTGACGTGGGCGTTTCACAGCAGGCATTTTAACTTAATTGGTGACTCGTGGATACACTTATCGCGAATGATCGAGGTTTATAATTCTTATTCAGTCAGTTACCTTTTTATAGCATGTAGGAGCGTAATGAGCAATATCCATTGTTCATTTGTCGTTAAAATACTTTTTCAGCGCGAAATTAGTTAAGTTTCGCACCTATTATTTTCAACATTCTGGTGATGCATTTGGGATTTAAAATTACTGTCGGCAATTTCTCAAAAAAATCGATATCTCCTGTTCTACTGGGCCTAACAAGTCCCTTAAAACGGGAAAATTCTCTTTAGCTCAAGCTAGTGAAAACTGGAAATTTGTTACTGATGCGCCGGATATCCTTGGATTATTTTTGTCACCATCAAGGTTTTGTTTTCACGCGTGCCGATAAAAATTTGTTTGTCACGCAACTAATTATGCGTGAAATAAACTCGAGTTGGCATCATGTTTTCGTGCCGCTTTGTGGCACTTTTGATACAATAAAATTCATTTGAGAGGTGGAAACGCAGGTAGGTGAGAAATTTTTTCAATTCAACTTCCAGAAGAATTTAAAATTGTCACATAACCCGCACCTCCCTATTACCCGCAGTGGCGCGGATTTAATGCAAAATCAACAGATTACCCGCGGGTAATCGACCGGAAATTACGGTACTAATCATATCTTGGGAGTTAAAGAGTTAATTAAAACATCTATGTAAATGTACATGTCATGCATGGTCCATGAAGAATTTTGGTTTAATTTGATTTTAAGCTTCAAAGACAGTTTTCCTCTGTACCATTAAATTTCTATAAACCCCAAAACATGTTTTCTGCTTGAAAACAAAACAACAGCAAAAAGTTTCAATTAAACCCAGCGTAGTGGCTTGCTCAGCTACCTTTGAAAATTGAATGGATAAGTCCCCTCTTGTCATTCCATTGATGAAAAGGAGAAAGGGAAAGAATATTTTACATTTATTTAATTCCTTTCATTTAATAAATGAAGTATCCTGCATGTGCTTGAACCTGTTATTATCTTTCAGTGATGGATCAAAATGGAAGACAAGACGAAGGTTGATCACTCCAACATTTCACTTCAGCATTTTGAATACCTTCTTGCAAGTTTTTGAAGAACAATCAAAAATACTGGTCTCAAACCTTGAGGTAACAGTTTGAAAAAATCCACATTACACTGCATACTGTAGATAGTTGACAAGTTTTCAAACATGCAAGCATACACAATGCAGTTAATGCTAATTAAATGAGAATAAAACACAATAATCATAGTGCTTTATATAATGACACATAAAAATATCCTCTAAGAAGATGGAAGGGAAGTAAAAAAGACAAAATGATTGATTGAGATATATTGTTCTTTCTTATAAAACTGTGTAGAAAAAGGTCAGGACAGGAACTTTCAACATAATGCCATATATTACTCTGTGTGCTCTGGATATTATATGCAGTAAGTACTTTGCACTATTCAGTCACAATGCGATGATGTTCATGATTTTTCTTGCATTTGCATATTCCTTCTTTTCTCCAACAGCAGATGTATGTCTCTGCTAGCACATCTCAGTGTAACCCCTAGTCCTATTCGTACTCAATACTGCTCAGAGATACTTGTTGCTACTGTTTTACATCTGTACAAATGTATATCAAGGAACTCAATCTCAATAGAGCTCTTTTTGATTAAGTATCATAATAAAGCAAAACCAACATAATGTGATCACAGCAGCTAATCTGAAGAAACTAAAACACTTCATAGAGCCAACTTAAAGTCAAAAGATAAAGAGCCCTAAGCACTGGAAAACATGGGTGACCAAATTGTGACTGGTTTACAGTTTTGCATCTGATTTGTGCAGAGACAGGATGGGGCAAGTTTCCTGGACCAATTACAGACTGAAGAAAAGCAAAACCAATACAATCCGTTTTTTTTGAGACTCAACTGAAATATGCACTAAAAATGTTTTCTACTAAATCAATTTTGTGACAAATTCACTGTAAATTGCACCAGTTTCATTTCCTATTGATAAACTTAACCCTCTACACATAAGCATCAGTATGCATATTTTCCATACTGTTCTCTAAAACAGCTCCCATGTCACTGACAAGGAGAATTTGGTTGACAATCAGAGTGAACTCTGATGACATTCATAACTATATTTCCATGGCTTTGATGTTTGAGTCAGCAGTGATATTGTTACAAGAAACAAGATTCTTTACCCTTTTAAGGGTTAAAGGGTGAGAGAATCTGAACATGGGCCATCTTGTAGCCAATTTAATGTGTCACAATTTACATAATATTAGGACACAAGCCACAATGAATCGCAAATCTCATTAAGTCACAAGTTGCAATAAGTGAAAAGTCAATAGTCTCAATACATAATTTATGATGTATACATACATGTAGTACATGCACATGTATGTATCTCTGTGGACCTGTAATTTGTCCATTGCTTTCAACCTGACTTTGGTCAAGATTTGTTTTCAAGCACTCACATGATGATTTGAAATCCTCTCTTACTTGGCTTTCAACAGTTACCTCCATGGACTCCTCACCAAATGCACAGGGAGATACCAATTCTCCATATGTCAAGGCAGTTGGAAGGTAACTGCATGTTTGTAACTCAGATGAAGACGAATTTAGTCCAGTGAGTAGTAATTGTCGATGGGGAATTGTTATGGAAGATTGCTATACTGTAATGCCTTAGCAAAGCAATCTTTTCAACCATCATTTTCAGTGAAAACTTTTCCCACAAAAATATCCCCGCATGAAATACTGGTGTCCCGAAGAATGTCGTCCTCAAATTATCTACATTGCCAAATTTTGCCTTTGAGAAATATTTATTTCATTAGATTTCATGTTCAAACCCTGGCAGTCCAAAAAAGGATGCTCAATTTCTTTTTTCGTAGATGCTCTGTTATAGTCAAACTTTTGGAGGATTTCTTTGCACTGTAAACATTATTTCATGTTGCCTTTCCTTTTGATCTTAAATCGTTATCTGTCTTTTTTTCACTATGTTAGAGTGAAGCATGAAAACTTTGTTTCATGTTGCCTTTGCTTTTGATGTAGAATCGCTATTTGCCTTTTTTTCCCATGTTAGAGTGAAGCATGAGAGATCTAACCTCTTAGCCTCCAAAATGAATGAAGATAAAAAGAAGGTTAACGTTGATGTTTGATATTAAACCTATGAATTAATTCTAGGATAACTGAGTTGATTCAGAAGCGACAGAGGTCTCCATGGCTCTGGCCTGACATTTTATACTTTTTGACGCCATCAGGGAGGGAACACAATCATTGTCTTAAGATTCTTCATGGTTTTACCAACAAGGTGCGAATTCCAATGCGTAAAAATTTTCTCCTAATTAGTTAATTATGTTAACGTAGTTTTGTTCTTCGAGATAGACATAATCCTCTAACTGCTACTTATCTGATTCGTAAGGGAAACAACAAACAAAACAAAACATAAACAACGACAACAGTGAATGAGAAGTTGAAAACAAAGTGAAACAACAATTGAAAGAAAACAAAGCAATTTCACGACTAGGCTAAGAAAGTTTTCGCAACAAAAAGACAGTGAAAGTTAGTGAAGCTCTTAAAGGCGTCTTCAATTCTACCGTTTATAACGGTGTTGTCTCTGTGGTAACGACACAAAACCACCAGGTCATCGATGAGCGAATCGCTGATAGAGCAGCCAAAAAAAATGATCTTCAAACCGAAGAAAATGACACCGAGCAGGGAGAGGAAGGTGAATTTAAAAAGAAGAGGCGTTTAGCTTTCCTTGATTTGTTACTGGAGGCCTACGATAAAGGAGAGATATCACGAGAGGGCATCAGAGAAGAAGTGGATACGTTCATGTTTGAGGTTAGTGTCGCTTTTAAAGGTTTTGGAACGATGTTTTTGAAACTTTCTTTGAATGTTCCCTACTTATGTCTGTTTCGAAAACTTCAGTAACAAAGACAGATCACTTTGCTCAATTGCTTAAGTGTTTCCTTCGTACATTGATTGGGTACATGTTCGCCAAGAGTTATGATTCATTCACAACTGCTCTCAAGTGTTCTGTGAACGTCTAGTTTCGGCGCGGGTGATCGACCTACGCGCCTTTTTATGTTCAGTGAACTTGCCGGTGTCCCAGCGGATTTGGACCCCCCTAGAATTGGACCCCCCGGTCCAAATCCGCTAGCGGATATGGACCCCCCCCGGTCCATATCCGCTAGCGGATTTGGACCCCCGGGGTCCATATCCGCTAGCGGATATGGACTCCCCTCCGCGGATTTGGACCCCTTTAACAAAACTGAGTAAAAACATTACCATACATAACTTCCTAATAGAAATAATAAAAATTTAGAAAGTAGGCTTTCAAAGAAAGTTTTTTCTTCAGAAAGTAGGTTTTTATTTTAAAACATTCTCGTAGACGTGACCTTTTTCTCAGCATTGCGTCTCAATTTAAGATTTTCGTTTAATTAACCTGCAGCTGTAAGTCTGTTGTTTACCTCTGGAATGAAAATGAAACGTAAATTTTGAAATCATTTGTTTGCTTGCCAGTTCTCTTGAAAAAGTGTGAAATATAAAATTTTAACGGACATCGCCTAAAAGCTCGCAGTTGGAACAAGTTACGAAAAAGGAATGTTTAGTTGGGGGGGGGGGGGTCCAAATCCGCGAAGGGGGGTCCAAATCCGCTGTGACACCGGCAAGAAAAGACGCCATGTCCGGCAATGTTGCCAATCACGCCTAATTAAGTGATGTTATGCGCAGTCCAAAATGCGCAGTGCAATGTTAAGGAATCATCAAGTAACACTGTACCCATTAGCCTACGTGTAACCATACCATCCCCCGATGGTGCCTCGCCTCCGTTTCACCTTGGTGGGGGAGGGTACGTAGGCTATATACCCATCTGCTGCCCCATGCAATTTGTCAGTTTTTCTTGACATTTTCCCTGTACCCATTTATACTCTCAGCGAATGAGGGTTAATGTCAGTGATGGTTTAGTTGAAGGTCATTATCCACCCCTTGTCCTGTCTCCAACTGCGATCGTTCTGAGACTTGAATACAGGGCGCTTTTGCTTTTTCAAGGTGAACAACGCGGTTGTATATTAGTCAGCTGGTGGTAATTCAAATATCATGTTCCTAGTCTGAGTGTTATCAGGATTATTTAGTGACAAGAGTTATTTTTTGTGGTTACTATATGTGTTAGCCTGGAAAAATTATTACTGACAAACTCTAAGTCAGGGAATTTCATAACAATTCGGGCGATTCTGGGAAGCAGGTTAGAGTGATACTCTGATAACCCAATCCTGGAGCTAAATCAGATTATCTTTGTTATTTTCAGGGCCACGACACCACAGCCGCTGGACTAACGTGGGCTCTCTATCTGCTCGCCCGCCATCCTCATGTACAGCAGCAAGTGCACGAAGAAGTAGATAAATTTTTCGGTGAGTGTCTTGTCTACGATGTTCAAGGGCACTTTGCACGCAGTCCTTTCAGCCGATTCGTTTTCGTTTTGTTTACATTAGAACAACAAAGTGCAAATTAACTTATGATATCCATGCAATGAACAAAATTTTGTTCATGCTCCATCTTGATTTTTCTTTCAAATGCACCGTGACCATACGCGACTTTGTCAATACTGGCGTCCGAATGAACGCTGGGATTAGCAAGCCCATTACCAGTCCTTCATGGGGCAATATGTTCGCGCGGTCACGATCTTCGTTAATGTAGAGTCTCGAAGAGCTTCGCAAAAGTGTTTGTAAACCTTTGCTCGTTCCGTATTATTGTGTCTCGATTGATTTTTCTTTTAAATTGTGTGTCATTACCAGATTATGTTCCTGTCTTGTTTTGTTTACTTATTCATGAGTGATTCAAACTTCACGATTAGATAATGACCACTGTAATATTTAAACATTTTAGAGCAGCGGCCAGAAACCCTCACGATAGAGGATCTGAAGGATTTGCGTTACTTGGAATGTGTTGTTAAGGTATGGTAACCACAACGTTACATTTTTGTGGCTCAGACTTTAACACCATACGTATAGGGGTAGGGACGGGGGACGTATCTTGGTGAAGTGGTGAAGTGGTTATTTGTGGTTCGGCTCAGTTTGGTTTAAACAAGTTTTCAAGGCTAGAGAGGCCTATTTTTTTTACATGAATGTGATAGAATAGCAACTACACCCCCCATCTATGAGGAGTTTTCATTTTATACTTTAACTATGTAAGTAGATAGAGTTCGCTGCCTAACTGCAACATGTTGATCTACTCTTCTCAATATGGTGATTTACAAACTGAGTGCATCTAAATACTGCACTCTTTGGTTTAGGAGGCCCAGCGCATGTTTCCATCTGTGCCCTTCATTGCAAGGACGACGACTGAAGACTGTCACCTGGGTATGTATTTACGTTCATGGGAGGGTTGGTTAGGAGTTTGCAGCGCAGTCCTGAGATAATAAGCTGTCAACGTCTATTTGTTCGTTTTCTTGTTCGTTTCACTTTGTTGTTGTTTTTGTGCCCAGTGTCTTGCTTTCGTTTGATTTTGGTATGTGTTTGTTTGTTTGTTTTTTTTTTGTTCGTTTGTTTTATTTGTGTAGGTTTGTTTTTCCTTCAGCGTTTCGATATTTAGATATTTGTGTTGTTATTGTTTATTTGTTTGTTTGTTGATGGTCGGTTGTTATATTTGGAGAATAACGTGGGTAAGTTTCAAAAGAAACTGTGGTGCTGCGTCGGTAGGGGAGTGTAACAAGATAATTTGGCTTTATTTTTTTTTACGTTATTGTTGGGAACACCGACGAATCCATTATCATAGATGTGTTCTTAATGATGACGTGACAATGGTGTTTGTGCTAACCTTATTTTGTAAAGTTCTAGGGAAGGGTTTAATCAGTTTGAAAAACGTCCAGTAAAACACGCCTACTTGCCTTGCAGATGGTTACTTGGCTCCAAAAGGTACTGCTCTTGGAGTTTGTACAATCGGACTCCACAGAAACCCAAAGGTGTGGGAAGCGCCGCTCGAGTTTAACCCAGATCGTTTTCTTCCTGAGAACAGCCAAGGACGCCATCCATATGCATTTGTTCCTTTCTCTGCTGGGCCACGGAACTGTATCGGTAGGTTTTGTTAGGTTTTATACATGGAAAGCTAAAACCTGGGCCTAAATTTAGATAGCAACGCAGGCAGAAACGAAAGTGGGAAAGCCTTTGTTACACCATGGAAGCTGAAAAAAGCGCGACTAATCACAATGACACAATTCTGTCGCAGAGACAAAAATGTTCTCTGATTCTTGCAGCGAGCTGACTCCGCAATTTGTCTCCTTGACTTTTTGTTGTTGTTTTTATTGTTGAAGGGGCGTGTTGTAGCACAGGTATTCCCAGCTCATGTTTGAGAAGAGGGAAAAAAGATCATCTACTTATTCCTTAAAGCGTTACGGTGTTTTATGATTCTAAAGTGACTTTTTAGATTACTCTTTTCTCGGTATTGAAACCGTCGGTAATGAGAATCTCAACATGTGAGACCCATGTGAGAAGCTCAAAGAAAAAAGAAATATAGTTTGTTCAGTCTTTTTTTGTTTTGTTTTGTTTTTCTTTTTTTTCACTGCCCTATCTTATTTTGTCCGTCAACCTGTCTTTTGTCCCTACCTTATAGGTCAGCGGTTTGCTCTTCAAGAGGAGAAACTTGTCTTGGCTCACGTGTTGCGTAATTTTACCCTCGACTCCACTCAGACCTTTGATGAACTCCAGACATGCGGAGAAATTATAACCAGACCAAAGAATGGAATATTCGTCTCTTTAGCCAAACGATGATAAGATATAGAGGATGCTACATGGCCGCGCGGAGATACGAAAGTTCTCTTCGATTGTTGAAAAATATTTCACGAGAAAGCGAAACCAAATGTTTTGTTAACACGAGATGAGAAATTTAGTATCTCCAAGCGGCCATGAAATATTCTATTTATCATTTAAAGACAAATGAAATACTAAATCATTTTACTTTAATATTTTCAAGGAGCGATTTTACATACTTTAATTTCTCCTAACGCTCTCAGTTTAGCCTGCGTTGCTGGCGGTCTGCGGTTTTGGGGACGTAGAGAAAAATGTTTTCCATTTTTCTCTCCGCCTCGAAAACTGCAGACCGCCAGCAACGCAGGCTATTCTCAGTCTCGATTTATTTCCCTCACCCAATATATGAAGTGCTTTCTTTCATATATATAGAGAAAGCGAAACAATAAAGTTTAATTTAATTTTATTGAAGACAAATTTGATGGTTTCGGCTTCCCTCGAAGATGATGAAATTTTTTAAAGCGAAAAGGCATTGAAGGCGTTAACCCATTGACTCCTAAAAGTGACTCGCATCTAATTATGTAACGCCACTGAATCACACAGTCAAGTCACGGGAATAAAGGAAATGATCACCATCTAAAGAAGTTCTTGATTGTCATACGTAGTCTCGTTGTCTGCATCTTAGGAAATGCATTGAAAACAGTATGGAGAATATGCATACTGATTTTTGGGTGTAGAGGATTTATAGCACTGACATTTTAACAAGTTATTACGGCGCGGTCGCTTGTCCTCTAAACATTAATGTCTTTCAAGATTAACAGAAATAGGTTTTAGGAATGTACATGGATCTTAGGTGGGATTGGGGAAGGTAGGTTTGTGGGAAGAGGGACATGCTAGCAGGAAACATTTATATCTACAATTGCTGGATGGCTGACAAGCAGATTCTAAACAGCTTCAGGCAAGTGTCAGCCATTTGCCTAAACAGCGTTTTTAATACCTTAACCATCACTTTTCGTTAAGAATAGTAAAGAAGGGTAGATGCCACTAAATGAGGAAGAAGGCAACTCTTGGAATGAGCTATGAAACTATACGCTGAAATGGTAATGAGACCAAGTGGACTCCAGGTCGATCTGTAATCATACGAGTGATTAACACCTGAATGCTGAGAAAGAAACTAGACATCGGTAATACGTTTACACAAAAAACAACGACAGGTAACTCAGCGAAATGCGAGACAACAGCGCTCACATGATGCGTACTGTCCACTTACACGGGCATGAGGTGTTAACTGCCCCTTCAACTGTCCAATAACAAGCATGACGCTTACACTGTCCTATTAGTGTTCAAATCGGGCTGGTGATAGCCAATCACGTTCGAGAATCATATGAAACTCCTTGTTAACAAAAGGTTCTATCATATTTCCGACGGCCACGCCCATCAAAAGCTCTGTTACAATAAAATGAAAATTTGGTAGTTTTGTGCTTACTGTGATTTTCATGAAAAATTTCACAACTGGTTACCAACGGTTTATTAAACTTACATATTTATTGCATCTTAATTGCACTTTTTTAGTTCGAAAAACATAAATTAAGTCATGGTCCTTGGAAGTTTGTTTTATTAAGTCGAGTCAATTTTTAAGAAATCTGAGCGCGAAAATCAGACCTGCCAATGAAGACTGAGGAACAGCTTCTCACTGCATGCCGGGATAGACGTGTTACCGCCAGATTTGAAAACTGTAATAAATTCCCCGCGTTTTGGTGTGCGATTCATAAATATTGATAAAAATTTTCGCACGGACCGATGGCCTTCAAGTTTTACCAATATCTGTTTTTACTGCTGCTATTCATTTCCACTGAAAGAAGTGAATCGGCTGGGAACGATTCAGGAGAGCAGGGAAGCAGTTCATCAAGTGATTCTGTTCCTTCGTTCTCGTACGAAATAAACAAGTAAGTATATAAAATAATATTATTACTTTAAATTTTAACACTGTAAAGGGTACCGTCGGAAAAGGTAGTTGAGCTCGGAAAAGGAGTAAATGACATCGAATACAAGCGTCGTAACCGGCTCTAGAAGTAGGAAATACTCTTCCCGTAATGTCAACAATTCTAAAGTAAGATTGTGTTACATGTTTTTTATGTTAGCGGCATTTAAAATAGATTTACCGATGTTCCATTTTTTTCCTTTAGTTTCCTCATTTACACCATATCGAAGGAGAAAAATAGTGATGACGGTGAAGGTAACGATTCTCCTATAGCATCTGTCGTGAAGAAAATTTTGGAAGATTCAGGAGCACATAATGTGGAAGTAAACAAACGCATTTTGAACGTTTTTAAGAAAAAGATATCAATCCTCCACACAGCGTTCAAGCGGGCAAGCAAATCAGGCGGAAAAGCCCTGAAGAAATTAGTTAACGGGTGGAAATTTGGACCAAATTATAAATTAAAAGTGTTCTACAACGAAGTTGACGTTTTGAAATTAAAGGGTGATTGCGATCGGCTGAGAGGTGAGAAAAGTGCACTCGAGGAGTGCGTGACTGAGCAAGCAGCTAAACGGATTTGCCTTGAAGAGAAATTGAAAACTGCCCTGGAAAAGTCACAGAAGAAAGACGAAGAGAGCAAGACACGATTTAAACGTTTGGCGAAAAAGGTTGCAGACATGTACTTGGAAAAAAGGTCAAGAGGCCCAGCAAAGAAAAAATCTTTTCGGCAGTACACCCGACAACATCAGGCACGTGTCAAAAAACAGTTGAAGGAACAATGTCACACAACCCTGTCATTCCTTGGTTTATATAATTATGTTGCCACCAAGGAAGATGTCTTCAATGAGGACACTGGTAAGTTAGAGACTTTTAGTCTTCTTGAAGAATGGGAACTTCCTTTTATTGATAGTACAGAAAAGGAAATGACAGACAAAGAGTTAGATGACCTTAATATGTGGATGTATTTTAAAGACAACTTTAATATCTCCAATGAAGCCTGGCGTGAGTTTTCAGTCAAGGCAAAAGATATGCCAAAACTGTCTCAGATAACAAAACGGATAAACGAGTTAAATACTTCATGGAATTTGAGTTGCACTGCGGGTGAAGCAGAAGGTGTTCAAGTGAAATTTGAAGACAGCCTTCGGAAACAGTTAACAAGACTAGACTTGAAAGAGAACACAATTAAGGTAAAGCTCAGTGGGGATGGAACACAAATAGGAAAGAGGTTGAAAATAGTGAACTTTACTTACACTATATTAAATGAGAAAGATTTAGCCATGGGTGAAAAAGGGAATTACATTTTGGCAATAATTAAAACAACTGAAAGCTATGAAAATTTACAAGAGAGTCTCTCTGATCTCAGGAATGAGATAGAATTGCTAAAGATAATTACTGTAAATAATTGTAAATATAATATCGAGTATTTCCTTAGTGGAGACTGGAAGTTTCTGGCTTGTGTTTGCGGCCTGGGGGCTGCAAACCAAGACTATGCTTGCATATGGTGTAAGTGCCCCAGGCTACAGAGGTGGGATACAAATAAGCAATGGTCTATGACTGATCTTAGTCTAGGGGCACGAAACCTAGCACAAATAAGTCAGTGTGCAAAATCAAAACAGTTCAATTGCAAAAATAATCCTTTGTTCCCATTTATTCCTCTTGATCATGTAATCATTGATACTTTACATCTGTTCTTACAAATTTCTGACAATTTAATTGAACTTCTGATCAGACAATTAAGAAGACTAGATAGCATTGAGAAAAAGGTAACATTTACAGATGGATTTCCAAGAGATAAATGTAAATATATGGCAGGTTATGAAATGCTCCTTAACAACGTGGGAGTTTCATTTCAGTGGCACATTGGGAAAGAAAGCAAGAAATTAGAGTACAGAGACCTGACTGGTCCTGAGAAGTTGAAATTGTTTCAATATATACAAATATCAACGATTCTTCCTACTTGTGAAAACAGTGCCCAAATTCAAAAGCTATGGGCTGATTTCATAGATATTATTGGTGATTTAAAGCTTGATTTTCATTCTAATGATGAAGTTATGCATTTCAAAGGCAAAATTGGGGATTGGTTAGGTAACTTTCTTGAGTTATACCAAACTAAGGATGTCACCCCTTACATGCATGCCCTTTATGCCCATGTTCCAGAATTCCTTAATCTATACACAAACATCGCCCACTATACTCAGCAAGGTATGGAGAAGTACAACGATAGGGCATCAAAGGATTACTTTCGATCTACCAACCACAGGGGAATTGCTGCACTCAAACAATTATTTCTGAAGAAAAATAGAATACAATACCAAGAGGCAGCTGGGTATTCCAGGGTCAAAAACAGCTACAAGTGTTCCAACTGCTCAAACATTGGGCACACCATTAAGACATATACATCACATTGTATACATTGCCAGCATCCTACATTCTGCTCGCATCTTGTTAAAATTAATGGGAAATGGACCCCAAACTGTATGTAGGGTTCAAGTGACTGGCAAAGCCTTTGTAGCAGTCCTAACAACATAATTTGAATTTATATCCCACTTGTTTCATGTTCATTTTAGAATATATAACAGTGAACCAATACTTCTGCCTCATTGAGTAATTTAAGCCTTTGACAAATTATGTCCTTTGAAATTCGCAGTGTAGACTATGCAAACATAAACAATGCAAAATATATTTTGTAC
Source organism: Pocillopora damicornis (assembly GCF_964200805.1). NCBI lineage: Eukaryota > Metazoa > Cnidaria > Anthozoa > Scleractinia > Pocilloporidae > Pocillopora > Pocillopora damicornis. The sequence goes on along the minus strand of NC_142670.1, from coordinate 20,735,279 downwards.
ATGAGATAATAAAATAAAACTAAAAAGCTCTGCTGATGTACTGTCTCTTGTTAACGTCTCCCCTAACGAAGGTTAAAACTAAAGCATACAAGCCTTCTATCTCTGACCGTACAAATTTCCCTCCGATGTATTTAAACTCCATAATTGGGTTTCTCTTGGACAACCAGTATTTTACTGTTCCATTGACAACATACGCAAAGTCGCCATTTCCATTGAAAATCCTCTCATTCCACCTTAACCCTAAATATATGATCCAATTCAGCATTATCCTTGATTGTATGCACCTTCTTCCCTCTGATCTGAATTCCTTTTACAACCTTACCAAGTCCTCTATCAAAAACATCGGGGTCAACATAAACTTCGATCCTGATGTCAGGATCATCACGCCGCCCTGACCACAGCTTGCGCTTTATTTCTTGATAGACATGTCCATGAAGACGTTCGTCCTGTCCTCAAGAGATATTTCTCCAGGAATATACGTTTTCTCCAGCCGTTCGAATAGAAACATATTCTCGTCCTGACAGTCACGCCATTCATCAGCTTCTTCACTGTAACCTTTATAGTGAATTTTAACTTTTTTCTTCTGTTTATCGATCGCGACTATTTCGATTTCATAAAGTTTATTATCCTTAGCTGATTTATGCCTCTTTTTCTTCTTGTCTTGCCAAATATTCGTTTAAAAGCCGTTTTGGAGGTTGCGATATCCGTTTCATTTTTTCCGCCATTTTCAATCATAAGAGCTCGCGTATGCGCTTGGGGCAATTTTACGAAATCCTTCAAGTAAGATTACTCAAATCAGATGTTCCAGTCAATGGGGAAAGTGTTATAGTTTTGATTGTTAATAGTAATAGGACTGAGTGGAGTCCAATTCGGTCTGTAATCGTGCAAGTGATCGGACGACCGCGAATCGGGAGTCTAAATTGGTAATCACGATAGTAATTACGGACAGAATTGGACGACACGAAATCCTGTTACCAATTAATCATAACCATAACAATCCCCCCCGCCACCCCCCCTCCCAAAAAAAAATACCTCTAGAGCAAATATCTCAGTGGAGACAGAGTGAAAGTAAAAATTCCCCCAACTTCTCTCAGGAGAAACTGTGAAAGTTTGTTGGGAAATGGTTGTTGCTATGGTTATTGTGATCGATTCTGTGATTGATGGGCTTTAACTGAGTGGACTTAGTACGATTGGCTGCGTTAACTGTCTGATTACAGCCAACTGTCCGGTTAAACTGTCCTATAACAACTTAATAAAATAATTAGTGAAAAACAGAGCAGTTAGTGCACGAATCACATTTGAGGAAGTTGTAATAGTTACGATTTGACCCGCAATGATGAGCTACTTAACTCGGGAGTAGAGCAGTGACTCCTGTCTGTTTGTTATTTTTGAGTCTCTTATTTGTTTGCCTGATCGATTCTCAAGATTTTTTTTATTTTTCCCATTTTCCCGTTGATGTTACTTAAAATCATACTTTTGACTCTGCTTTCGTCCATGTTACTTCCCGTTGGTTAAAGTAACAAAAATCTCTCAGTGCCAACTCTGAGACTAAGGCATTCACGTGCCTCGCGTGACAACTCCCCAGGTCCCTCCGGGCTGCAGCTTGTGGTTTCAATTAAGCGCAAACCTGGTAACCAGCAAGGAACAATATGGCGGATAAACTAAGATCTTGAGCTACTGATGTATCTTAGATATAGGGGTTGATTGTAAAGAAGTTGCATATTTTTATTTTTCTTTAGTTATCTCTTGTGTCTTAGGATGTCTTCACCTTCAACAGACTCTTACTCCGTGCAGGAAAAGGTAGCTACTAAAATACAAATTACCCTTTTTGAATCGCCTGGCATATGTATTAATATAGAAAGATTAACATCGAATGTTCTCGTTAGGTTTGCAGAAGGTTTTCTATATATACTGAGAATTCGATCAACTTTACCTAGGACGAGGCTGGGTCCAATTTTAGCAGGAGTTATGCGGAAGTCTTGCCAGAACTTCTAAGCGTGATTAAAATAGTGAATTTCGTATTAAATAGAAAACAAAATTTATTTTGGGGATTGCTTCGTGCCCGCTATTTGAACAAAGCTTTACAGATGTTTCCCTTTGTGTACTTAGATTCTTCTAGAGCCTTACAGTTACGTTCTAAAAGTTCCAGGAAAACAAGTCAGGGAGAAGCTTATTCAGGTGAGAATCTAGAGCGTTCTCTCAGAGTGTGATTTTTTTCAGTGGAATTTCCTGGTAGGTACCGATTTTTTCTTCGGAGTAAAATTGATTAATGGATATATTGTGATTTGGAATCAGTTGGCTCTGCAGGACTATTTGGACTTCTTAATCCTCTGAGTGCTGTTTGATCAAAAAGGCCAATGACCGGAGTCCACTTCTGCTGCTTATCTCGTGGCTTTTTCTTTAACCCTTTACACCCGAAGATCAGTATGCATATTCTCCTTGCTACTCTCTATACATTTCCAGGGGTGCTGAAAAAGAGAATTTGTCTAACATTCAAGAGAACCTTTAGTTGGTGATCATTTTCTTAATATTCTTATGACCTGAATGTGTGATTGAGGGGTGATATTATGAAATGAAATTACATGCTTGTCACTCCTAGGGGTGAAAGGATCAACTGAAGTGAAACTCTGACCAGCTTTCTCCCCATACTTGCAGCTTTTTATAATTACTATATGAGGCCTTTCCAGGTCTCTTCCACTCTTCATCTGTTTTGTAACTTAAGTAATAGCAGATGGCTCCATCCTGTCAAGGAAGTGGTTCAGGTGACATGTTCTTTTCTCCTTCACTTCAAAGCTGATGTCTGTATGGCTTGAGCTATTTTGTATTTCATTGTGGAGAATATTCTTTTGAATCTTTACTGCATATTCTCCTTATTCTGCACAGTAAATCTCTTTCTGAAAGTCAGAAGCCCTGGAGTTTATGTTATTTGAAACCTACAAAGGAATTTTCTAACTGTATAGTCATCTCAAAATTATCATTCTTTTTTTGTTATTCAACAGGCTTTTAATTTTTGGTTAAAGATCCCAGGAGATAAACTTAGTGTGATAGCAGAGGTGGTAAAGATGTTACACAATTCTAGTTTATTGTAAGTGTTAAGGATTATAAAAATGTATTTCCCAATTCATTATGCACATTTAGAAGTGTAATTTGATAGACAACAAATTTCTTGTAAATGAATTGAAACATACAGTTAAGAATTGGTTCACTTGACTGAAGAAAGACTGCCTAAATTCTTTTCAAATTTGGCTTTCGCATGGAGAATTAAAGAAAGATGAATCATTTTCCTCTCATACAAAATGAAATTTCAACTATTTTTCTTATTGGTGTTTTTTATTCCTTTTAATTAATTTCATAATTTTACAAATTTATTCCCAAGTTTAAGTTGCCCTTTCTAGGAATATTTTTCTATTTAAAGCCTAAGGCAGATGTTAAAAGCAAAGCTGATCAGCTGATTACTTGATATACAAATGAGTTCAGGGAATATTCAAATTTTGCTACATACATTCTTTGGAGGGTTAAAATAAATAATACAGAACAGTAAGCAGGCACCCCCATTGAATGATTTACAGCTGATACTCAAGCATGGGATGGCTTTCAGATATAGGAATATACTTAATTAGGTTGAGTATACCATGCTTATCACTAATGTAGCTGAACAAGAGTAATCATTATTAGACTGAAGATTATAGCTGGGGCCACTCCTAGAAATTAATCATTTGTGTATATTTTGAATGCCAGTCCATTTTAAGCTACACATCCCATGGTCTATTGTGATTCATTTCATCAGATGGCATGTCCATTTTAACACTTGTCTAAAGTCACTTCATAATTGCTTAAAATTATTTTGAATATCATTATGTTTCCAAGTTTCAGTTTTCGAATAACCACAGATAATTTGCCAAATAATCCAATGCGCTGGAGTAATTCTCAGGACCAAAGTACCTTTGTAACACTAGCATGATTGTAATATTCTTTTTTCACAGAATTGATGATATAGAAGATAACTCAAAGTTACGAAGAGGAATTCCAGGTATTGTCTCATCACAATCAATGCATTTACTGATTACATAGTAGTGTAACTGGCTGTTGATCCAAAGAGTGTTAAATGCACACAGCAGAATGTTGCACCAGGATCTTCCTTGCTTGTACCCCCCTAAGGGGCTTCTTTGAAATGCAGGTCTGATGGATATACATGCATAAACCATCTTCACATTTTTCTTTTCATTGATAATTTATTAGTTGCTCACCAGATTTATGGAGTGGCTCACACAATCAACAGTGCTAACTACATGTACTTCAAAGCTTTGGAGAAGGTGCTGTCCTTGAACCATCCAGATTGTATAAACATATTTACAGGTACTCACAGATAAAATAAATAATACAGAACAGTAAGCAGGCACCCCCATTGAATGATTTACAGCTGATACTCAAGCATGGGATGGCTTTCAGATATAGGAATATACTTAATTAGGTTGAGTATACCATGCTTATCACTAATGTAGCTGAACAAGAGTAATCATTATTAGACTGAAGATTATAGCTGGGGCCACTCCTAGAAATTAATCATTTGTGTATATTTTGAATGCCAGTCCATTTTAAGCTACACATCCCATGGTCTATTGTGATTCATTTCATCAGATGGCATGTCCATTTTAACACTTGTCTAAAGTCACTTCATAATTGCTTAAAATTATTTTGAATATCATTATGTTTCCAAGTTTCAGTTTTCGAATAACCACAGATAATTTGCCAAATAATCCAATGCGCTGGAATAATTCTCAGGACCAAAGTACCTTTGTAACACTAGCATGATTGTAATATTCTTTTTTCACAGAATTGATGATATAGAAGATAACTCAAAGTTACGAAGAGGAATTCCAGGTATTGTCTCATCACAATCAATGCATTTACTGATTACATAGTAGTGTAACTGGCTGTTGATCCAAAGAGTGTTAAATGCACACAGCAGAATGTTGCACCAGGATCTTCCTTGCTTGTACCCCCCTAAGGGGCTTCTTTGAAATGCAGGTCTGATGGATATACATGCATAAACCATCTTCACATTTTTCTTTTCATTGATAATTTATTAGTTGCTCACCAGATTTATGGAGTGGCTCACACAATCAACAGTGCTAACTACATGTACTTCAAAGCTTTGGAGAAGGTGCTGTCCTTGAACCATCCAGATTGTATAAACATATTTACAGGTACTCACAGATAAATCCTCTATAGTTCTTATAGTGCAAAACCAGGGGATTATATTTAGCTTGTGGAATTGATATACGTGGTAGCCTCAGTATTGTCAGTACCACTATTTCTATGAATTATTGTCAGCTCCAGTTTCAGCCCACTAACTCCCACATGTAGAAGTGAATAAGGTTTGAGTTCTCTTCACAATTGTGATATATCACTAGGCTGAGAAACAGGCTATGAGATTGAAGAAGTCTAGGAAGTTTTGTTAGTCAGAATTTGAGTTAATGGACTAATTTTCAAAGGAATGAACAACATGTATAAATATTTATTCCCTATCTGGCATTTTTTGTAGTTTTTTTTGTATTTGAAGTGTGCTCATAGATCTCTACAATTTCTTCATTCAGAGGAACTATTAGAGCTTCACAGAGGCCAGGGAATGGATATATACTGGAGAGACAGTTACACCTGCCCATCTGAGGATGAGTATCATGAAATGGTCAAGAAAAGTAAGCTTCAATTCAAACTTAAACTTGTCTCCTACTTTTATGTAGCCCTAATAAGACCTATTTTCTCTCTTTGTGCTTGTGTTTGTGTACATTGGAGCTACAGTCATATAAATTATATCTGACTGTGAATATAAGAGAATAACAAATGTGAAATGCAGATTAATAAATGAATACGAAAGAGATCTTCACAGTAACAAACATTACTTAAGTAGTACTGGATTTGAACCCAATGACCTTGTTTGCTTAGTTGGTAGAGCACTGCACTGGTATTACAGACATCATCGGTTCAAATCTAGTACAGGCCTGAATTTTATTTCAGGCCTTATTACATAAGTAGTGTTTATTTCTGCATATATTGCTTTCGTATACACATAAATTATATGCAGCTTCTGGAAAGATTTCTTTTTCCAAGGAGATGTACACTTTCAACCAAGTCATAATCTTATTTTGACCTGTGGAACTTCCATGAGGCCAATAACAAATATTATTGATCCTCCAAATTTACCCTCTGATAATCCTTACATTTGACTTGATACATACTTTAGCTCCCGGTTGCAGTCACTTTCCTTAGCATATTCACTGGAGGCATGAAATGTTAAGAATTTCTTTAATCAAAATTGCTGTTGCTGTTAAAAATATCTACTACATATTTTGTTGAATGGCTTTGTTGTGGATTTTAGAGACTGGAGGCCTTTTTAGATTGGCTGTGAGGCTGATGCAATCTTTCAGTGAAAATAGAAGGTGATATTTAATTCTTAGACGTAACCTCTCAATAAAATACTGGGAGCTCTTTCGAACATTATTCGAAGTACAGTACAGAGGAGATAAGAAAGCAGTGTGTGTAAAATTTCCCATGTCAGCTAGAGAATATAAAATCACGACATTTATTGATTGCAATTGCTTCCTTATTCAATTCAGGCAGCCAATGCCATCTGTTTCAAATTTTTGGTCGAAAAAAAATTTAATTTATTTAAAATTTCTAAAGTTCACTTTTTTCTAGTTTTTTGTTTTGAAATGTTTGGTTCCTTTTTGTTTGTTTGATGGTTTGTTACAGGATGTTGTCCAACTATTTTCCAAACATGGCAACAAAAACATTGTAGACAGCTGATTGTTACCTTTTTATGTTACAAATCCACATAATTTCAAATAAATCTTCACTCACTCTTCTCTTTACTCGTCTTAATCACATTTATCCAAGTATTTTCTTGTATAATTTCAGTAACTTCGTTCCATTACTGGATACACTCGCCTTGTTTTTCCAAATCAGAGATGACTATGCCAACTTACTCTCGGAAGAGGTGGGAAGTGAATTGATTAATTGTAAACAATCTTTTGGTTACATTTCTTTGCGTATGTCAAATATGTAAGTGAATGAAATTTAACCCGGTTTTCACTTTTACTCTTTTCACAACAGTACAAGGAAAACAAAAGTTTTTGTGAAGACCTAACGGAAGGAAAGTTTTCATTTCCGATCATTCATGCCATCCGCAGTGACTCTGAAAGCACCAGAATTTTGAGTATCCTTTTTGAGAGTTTGTCCTCCAGTAGCCCCTCCTAAGTTCATTAAAATTCTCTGGGTCGGGTCTCTGGGGAGGTGAGTATGATTTTAAGAGTAGAGGGGAAGGGTTGGGGGGAGGGGGGGAAGAGGGGGCTTCATGCAAAGGAAGAGGGTTATTTTCTGGAATGCCTTGCACATTGTGGTCGTGTATTGCGTCCGAGTCAGGAAAATCCTCACATAGACGACGCATCGACGACTACGGCGTTATGCTACGTGGGAAGTCATAAACGAAGCGAAGTAAGAGAAGATTTAGGAATTCGTAATAAGGTTTTGCTGTGTTATCTTTGTTACTAATTAGTCACGGCTAAGTAGCCTTAAGAATATGAGTTATTTTGTTTGTTTCGTTGATTGGTTTTTTTGTTTGTTTGTTTTGTCTTTTTTTTGTTTTCATCAACTCAACTTTAAAAGTAAAGGGAAAACTTGATTGATGTTAGGAATTGATTGTTGTGATGTATAAATGAAATCCAGGTATTATCTCCAGTTTTCTACAAATGTCTTCATGATCGAATCCTAAGTCTCTTCAAGTTATAGTTTGTCTTCCTTTAAAGCAAACTTTCGCAGCACGAGAAGCATGTTAGACAAATTTCTTATATTTTCATAAGCCAGAGTTTCTAAGATCATGGACAGTTGGCTTAAAGACACCTACATTTTAAGTAACTACAGTAGAGGTTACCCAATCAAATAACAGAAAAACTCTCAAAAAAGACGCCGTGTGTTTCCAGCCAAAGGACAACCATGAAACAATAATACCCGAACGAGAAAAGTCTCGAATAATTTTACAGGTTCAAACACGAGTTGAAAATATTTTTTCGTTTTAATTTTTGACGCCATACAGAGCAGGTTGAAACGTTTGGGGAAAACGGTGGGGCAAGCAGTCATACCTGACAACTTCAAGAGAAGATATAAGATAAGCCTATACGATTCTGGCGTCTTGATTAACTAATTCACTGTTCTCACGTGCATACTTTTCAATCGACCGGTGACGTCTCAATGCGAAGTACTTTACCGTCGTTTCCTTCAATTTTGGCGCATTTTCCTAAACCAAAATTATCAGTCACCCTCAAGATAATATAATTTCAACTGATGCTGACATCGAACACCTCATCCGAAGAAGAAAAGATTCCCTATCTTCGAAAATTTGCTGAAAACATAAGAAACCACAACGAAGGTCCTCAGCTACTTGAAGATACTGCTGACTAGCATAAGTGTTGATCGCTTTGTAAGTTGTGAGAACGTTGTCCCTAGGTTCCAGACCTCGTCAATTCTTCCCTTCCCTCTCCACTCCCCGGACTGATTCCTAAATACCCCTAAAGAAACTCTTCCACAGCCAGTGCTGAAGAGTTTTATTGCAGTTTTTATAATAATGAAGGGTTAGAAAATAAACAAACAAGAGCTCCGCTTTTAGGCTTGATTAAATCTATATATTAAGTTTGTGACGAACATAATCAGTTGGTCATCCAAGGTCAGAAAAATTTGGGACGTCGTCGTTCCAAGCGTGCTTTGCAGACAAATGAAAACAAAATGGCGGACTGATTTTTTTCCTGCTGAGGTTAATTAAGGCCTGGGTCACCCTGCCTTTAACCCATATTTTCACAAAATTGAGAATAACTTAGCTATTTTGCGAGGGATTTTTCTCGTACTTGACAGAAATGTGTATCACTACCACCTCTCTCGGACTGAATTGTGGCAGCGTAATATGATACTCTCAACAGCCAAAAACAGTCAATTTAGGCGCCAAATTCGTCGGTTGCTTTCTTGAGCAAATTCCCACCACTAAACACAGGGCAAATCAAAATGCAGTTATCACTATGAATATTTGAGACGTTTTTCATTGTTTTCCCACTTGGAATGGCTGCCAAAAAAAAAAAGAGAGATGTGCTAGGCAGATTAAATCAAGTTTTGTCTCTGCGAAGCTGTTTCCTCTATCATGGTTTTCGCCTGAAAACATCTTAGCCTTTACCCGGTTCCAACCGCTATCAACGAAAGTAATCCCACAGGTTCCTATTTATTTGGAAAAAAGAAAAATGAAAACTGTTTAAGAGGTGGGAATTTTGAAAACTCGCAGTCACGTATTCAACTTAGTGTCCGCCAATTTGACACGCGAGTGTTCAGAAGCAATAATTTAACGGCTGATACACTACCAAATACTACTTGGAGCAATCTTAGAAGTGATACAGGCAAACTTTGTATACTTTTGATGATATTTGTTTCTTTTTCTCGCATTCTGAGGTCGATTGCATCTCTGTAAATCCAGGGTTAGATCGCCTTTGACAGTTATACTAAAACACAAGAAACCAGCTTCTCGTCTCTTAACTTGCAAATTTGGGCGGTAAGAATGAAGAACGTTTGTAATTTTATCCCAGGTAGTATCATGTAACGAGACTGAATTACAATTTTGGCGCAAAACTTGAAAGTTATCGCGAGATACGCACGCTGATTCCTTGAAACTCTTTAAGGTTTTGTTCCCTGACAACGGTACTACTCGATAACGAGCTAAGTGTATTCGTATGAAACGAAAATGTCTGTCATTTTTACTTGTGGATTTGCAAGAGTTGCTGTAAAGGAGAGCTTTCGTAAGGTTGGAAGCGCTTCGGTTGAAATTGACCCTAGTGAAAAGTGGAAGAACTATCTTGCAACGTTCGAGGGTGACAGTCAAGAAGTCTTTGCGGTCGAATGTTCCACCTACGTCAAGAAATCCAAAGCAATTTACAGCTCTTTCCGAAAGATGAACTCAAAACTATATACTTTTGAGGATCTTTATTTCTTTTTCTCGTTTTCTGAGGTCGATTGCATCTCTGTAAATCCAGAGTTAGATCGCCTTTGACAGCTATAATAAAACACAAGAACTTCTTGTGTTTGAACCAGCTTCTCGTCTCTTAACTTGCAAATTTGGGTGGTAAGAACAAAGAATGTTTGCAATTTTATCCCAAGTAGTATCATATAACGAGACTGAATTACAATTTTGGCGCAAAACTTGAAAGTTATCGCGAGATACGCACACTGATTCCTTGAAGCTCTTCAAGGTTTTGTTCCCTAACAATGGTACCACTAGATAACGAGCTAAGTGTATTCGTGTGAAACGAAAATGTTTGTCATTTTTTAATTGTGGATTTGCAAGAGTTGCTGTAAAGGAGAGCTTTCATAAGGTTGGAAGTGCTTCAGTTAAAACTGACCCTAGTGTAAAGTGGAACAACTATCTTGCAGCGTTCGAGGGTGACAGTCAAGAAGTCTTTGCGGTCGAACGTTCCACCTACGTCAAGAAATCCAAAGCAATTTGCAGCTCTTTCTGAAAGATGAACTCAATAGAGATAATGAAGGAGGCTCACATTATGCAGGCACTGGCACATAAAAATATCCCAACCATAATAGGTGTGCAGCTTCAAAAGCAGCCCATTTCCTTAATAATGGAGGGGGAAGACAATACATCTGTAACCAAAAGCAAACTATTGTCTTGTCAGAAAAACAGTGCAACAATACAGAATGTACAAAGCTCACTAATAACAAATGACTGGTTAATTAGTTCACATGATTTGACAGAAGTCCTTTCGCATGTTCACACAAAAGGCTTTCTTCACTGTGATTTGAAGGCTAATAATGTTCTTGTGAGTAACAAACATGGCTACATCATCGATTTTGGAAAAGCATGTGACAGCTCCTTTCCTCCTGCAAAGAAGTACAGCATCTGTTATCCTCATATTGCTCCTGTGGTTCTTAATGGTTCTCCCTGTAGCAAAGCCAGCGATATTTTTTCCCTTGGTAAAATTCTGTTCAAAGTAGGTGTTAAGCAAAACATTCCACTTTTGATTTCCATGGCTCAAGAATGTTTGGATGCCAGCCCTGTAAGAAGACCAACAACAACAGGCATTATGGCAACACTGGCTTCCATAATATCTCACTGAATACAATAAGCTTAAGCAGGGGTTTCACGGGCCTGACACTGGGCATATTGACTGGCTGGGAACATAATTTTTCCTGCATGTTGTGACTGACATAAATCAGAATCAAAACATATTTTGCCTGCTTCCTTGTGCATTTCCCATCACCTCAATAATCTTAATGAAACCTCTGCTTAAGAAAGTAATAATTAACACTCTAATCAGGTAAAGTAACCCTAGCCATATCACAGCAGGAGTCTTTTTCTTGGGCTTTGCTAGGTTAAAATTACAATGTATGTGCATGTCTTTAGCAAGTTTATGTGTGCCCTTGGTCTAAACTAATTTTGTACTTCTGCTTTACGAATTGTGAATGAATGTTAGAGGAATATTTTTAATAATGCACTGATAAGGTGCTCTAGGGTCCATCAGGTACAAATTACTTCATAGGTCATACTCATGTCTATAATTTTACATCGCTGCTAGATAACATACATGTACCAATTTATTTCCCAATTCCTGCCAATTACTGATCTATGAAATTGAATTTGGACAAGCAACTGGTAGATCAAACTTGAAATTATAAACCAGAGTTTTAACTAGTTAGGCCACCATAGCCTTCTAACAGGAATATTGACTTGGAAGAGCAACAAAAAAAGCAAGAAATACAATTTTAAAATTTTCCTTTCTGACTTTGTAACAAGGGCAACCTATCCTGCTCTTAAGATGGCACATCTTTTATGAGTTGGGCTGAGAAGATGACACATCTTATACCAGTTTGTGTTTGCTCTTGTCACAAAAAAAACAGTGCCCCACCTGGGGCAACAGTAAGCACTGGTAATTAATCATGTCTTATCAACAAAGAGAGAAGGCTATGGTCAGAATCATATGCATGTATCAGAACTTTTGTGATTCATTTGAATCAAAAGATACTCCACTAGTGTAGAGGGTTTAATATTTACATTCAAATAGACACATATATCAATTACAAGTCCATCATTGACAATGATTGTTGCAATTATTACTGGTCAAATCTTAAAAACCAAACTGTTGACTATAATTAAAACTGATATTACATGATTTAAAAACCAAAAAAATGCCTCATAAATAACACCATTAACATTCTTGTCATAAATTAGTTGTGTGGAGTAACTGGAAGGGCCTCTTCAAGAAAACAAATAGGGATAACAGTAAATAAAACTGGTTTAATCAAGTGGATGCCCTTTGGAATCTGCAAGGGCTGGCTGGTTTTCTGTGTGAGTAATTAAAATTATTATTATTATTTATTTATAGCAATTCAGTAAGTGACCTCGGAATAAACTTACACACATTAGTACAGCTTTTTTCTCTTAGTTTTCAAGGGACAATTTATGACAAGACGATCTGCATCTTACATGTCAGCGATTAAACTTACCTAACAACTGGTTTGGGGGATTACTTTTGTCAGTAAATTCATCTGCTTCTTGGAGAAACTGTTTCCAAAGCATTCAAAAGCCTAAATTTTGATAAACACCATAAGTTTATACATCATGATGTGATAGAGGATTTATCAAGCTAAATTTAATTTCAAAATTGAATGGTATATCCACGATGAAACTTTTTTCTATGCATTTGTTACAAAACATAGTACTTTTTTCTATGCATAAGTTACAAACATGGTGAAACGCTATTGAGCTCTAGAAATGAGCGCTATATCATAAATTCATGTTGCATTGTATTTGCAGGGAAGTCAATGAACATGTTGAGAGCGGTGTTTAGAAGTCTTCGTAGGTTCAAAAGGGTTCTCTTTGGCTTTAAGATAGCGATATCATGCCATTTTTTGAGGAAATGAAGCTAGCAAAGAAAATGTTATTACCTTCTTTTGATGTCTTCCTCTAGATTGTCGGATTCACTAACGAAGATGGGAAAAACCAATGCAAAGCCGACACTTCAAAATGGCGGATGCCGCTCACGAACTACGCGATCTTGATTCCAAAGTAACTATGGTTACTCGCGCAGTCCACGCGAATTCCGCGAACCTTGCTGGGGGGGCACTGGAGGCGAAAATCATTTTTGACCCAGGCCTTAATTAACAAATAGAGAAGCCTTGACTGTGCTCTGTTCTGTTATAAAGCACGCAGGAAGCGGCTAGAGCACGAAAGAAGTGTAGGGAGAAACACGAGACGTAGTCGATGTTCCCACTTCTTGAAATGTTCAGTGAACTTCAGCCGAATTATGGCTCATAAAAACACGCGAGTTTTTTCCACATGACAAGGTAGAAAACAAACAGTTCAAGGCGAGTGTTTTTTGAATGAACGACAGCCGAATTCACCGGAACATGAAGATCGCTCGTGATGACAGCGCCGCAAAACTCGGCTGCAGTGACTGATGTGAATTACCACTCAACGTATTGGAAAGGATATCAGAGCAAGCTCTTATTTTTTCACTCGAAGGGCGGCCGATGTAGTTTCTGAGGCTTGCTTTACTGTGATGATCGGAGATCGCCATGATGAGCGAGCCGCGATGAACTTCAGCATGATCATATTCGCTCAGACACCGTCATGATTAGTAAGAAATTTTAACAATTATGCCAGTTTGGTTATATTTTTTATTCTTTCTTTTTTATTCTATTTTGTTTTTGAACACTGAACTTTATATATTATACGAGCGTTAGCTGTGTTTGATTTTTATTACCGTACGTAAGCTTGCAATCTAACTGAGCGTGAAAATCTTTAAAACTCGGAATGTTTATTTTGTTTTTCCTTTGAAGATTTTTGTATCTGCTCACGTTTTAATAACGTAAATTACGGCGCCTGGTATGTTTACAAACCTTTGTTTGATTCTTTTGTTGCTACTTGCCGGCTCGCTTCAGTTCCGAAATTTCACTTTCAATTATCGGAAAAAAGCTAAAAAGAAGTCCCGGCGAAGGTCGAACATAGTACAATTGGCAGATGGCGTGACAGCTGTAGCTCAGCTCTATGCTCTATACTCTCATAGAGCACGCTCTTTCAACCAAGGACAGCGCGCGTTATATCCGAACTTTATTATAATTAACCTGAGTGTTTGCTTTCCACGGACATTAAAGGTCACGCTACCTCCTGGGCCTATGAATAGTGGTCTAATATTTTGGTTTCTCGGTAATTTACAGAACTCGTTGTTCTTGTTACAATCAGAAAACTACACAGTATACTGGAAGAATTCAGATTTATCTTCGGATCAAAAGAGATCACAAATCGATAGAACAAACGCTGTTAGTAATTTTATTTGGTTTCAAGTGATCATGTTTTTAGTGGTGGCAGTTTCTTTGCTGCTGGCAGCTGTCGTGTTGATCTCCTTGGTACTGCTTGGAAGACATCATTCAGCACATCCAGTGAGGAAGATGCCTGGCCCAAAGACAAACCTTTTGTTTGGCAATGTTTTGCAGCTGCCAAGACTACCGAATGGTGAGTGAGACAAGCTTACGACTCACGGAGCAAAGCTAATTATTCGGTAGTTAGATAACGGCGTAGTATGTGACTAACACAGTCTATAGACTGTAAGATTTTACGCCACTATGTGCGTCGGTGTATATATATGTAAGATTTTAAGCCGTTAACTAACGGTGTAAAATCTTACAGTATATAATTAACCAACTGGAAGAAATTACGCCGTTAGTTACTGGCGTAAAATCTTACATATATATATATCACAGACTGGAAGAAATTACGCCGTTAGTTACTGTCGTAAAATCTTCCATATAAACACAACCGACCGGAAGAAATTACGCCGTTAGTTACTGGCGTAAAATCTTACATATAAGACAACCGACCGGAAGAAATTAGGCCGTTAGTTACTGGCGTAAAATCTTACATATAAGATAACCGACTGGAAGAAATTACGCCGTTAGTTACTGGCGTAAAATCGTACATATAAACACAACCAACTGGAAGAAATTACGCCGTTAGTTACGGGCGTAAAATCTTTCATATAAGACAACCGACTGGAAGAAATTACGCAGTCAGTTACTGGCGTAAAATCTTACATATAAACACAACCGACTGGAAGAAATTACGCCGTTAGTTACTGGCGTAAAATCTTACATATAAGACAACCGACTGGAAGAAATTACGCCGTTAGTTACTGGCGTAAAATCTTACATATAAACACAACCGACTGGAAGAAATTACGCCGTTAGTTACTGGCGTAAAATCTTACATATAAACACAACCGACTGGAAGAAATTACGCCTTTATTTACTGGCGTAAAATCTTACTTATAAACACAACCGACTGGAAGAAATTACGCCGTTAGTTACTGGCGTAAAATCTTACATATAAGACAACCGACTGGAAGAAATTACGCCGTTAGTTACTGGCGCAAAATCTTACATATAAACACAACCGACTGGAAGAAATTACGCCGTTAGTTACTGGCGTAAAATCTTACATATAAACACAACCGACTGGAAGAAATTACGCCGTTAGTTACTGGCGTAAAATCTTACATACAAACACAACCGACTGGAAGAAATTACGTCGTTAGTTACTGGCGTAAAATCTTACACATAAGATAACCGACTGGAAGAAATTACGCCGTTAGTTACTGGCGTAAAATCGTACATATAAACACAACCAACTGGAAGAAATTACGCCGATAGTTACTGGCGTAAAATCTTCCATATAAGACAACCGACTGGAAGAAATTACGCCGTTAGTCACTGGCGTAAAATCTTACATATAAGACAACCGACTGGAAGAAATTACGCCGTTAGTTACGGGTGTAAAATCTTCCATATAAGACAACCGACTAGAAGAAATTACGCCGTTAGTTACTGGCGTAAAATCTTCCATATAAGACAACTGACTGGAAGAAATTACGCCGTTAGTTACTGGCTTAAAATCGTACATATAAACACAACTGACTGGAAGAAATTACGCCGTTAGTTACTAGAGTAAAATCTTACCTATGAGACAACCGGGTGACCCTAAAGGCCAGAACGGTGGAATGGCGGAATGGCGGAATGGCGGAATGGCGGAATGGCGGAGTGGCGGAAAAAGACACCAAATCCTAAAACACGGAGCGGCGGAAAATGACCCCAAATCCTAAAACACGGAACGGATGTCAGGCCATGTTGCACAAGTTTTGTACAAAGACATCAAGTGCTTGGCTCATTTATCCCACGACGATAACGCGCGTGACTAAAATTAAGCGTTATTAATTTTTTTTCTTTTACTGTATGGTATAAATAATAATGAACCATTATGCATGAAAGATAGCTGCGTTTTCGCGTTGGAAACCTGTTTAGTTACCTTTTGTTATGCTAAATTTTCCATGAGTTTTAGTCGCGGCATAAAAAGTCGCACAGCATGTGAAAACCAACTTGACATACCACATTACAATAAATAATTGTAACTTTGATACGTTTCCTGGTCAAGTCTACATTGATTTATTGAAACAGTAATATCTCATATGCTTGTAAATGTGAGAGCATCACAGTAACGTTTTCAGGCTTCTCAAAATATGACAACGTTCAGCCTCAGCTCCAAACTTAGACTAGCGTGAGAGCAAGCCCTCTTTACGAGCCCTTCAATACGAGCGTTTTTTCATCCACGAATAAGTTTCGGGACTTGAGTAACACTAGGTGAAGAGAGGTTTGCAGGGTGTCACGTGCGTGGGAATTTCTCATGGCGTTTAACATTATTCGCATGGAAGCAGTTGCGAGATAAAAAAGAGGCTATCGGTCGAGGATCCCATGGTTTGGTTTGTGCGACTTTTTATGCCGCGACTAAAACTCGTGGGGATGAATGAGCCACGCGCTCGAGTGTTTTTGTACAAAATTTGTGCAAAATTTGTGCAACATGCCCTGACATCCATTCCGTGTTTTAGGATTTGGGTCATTTTCCGCCGTTCCGTGTTTTAGGATCTAGGGTCATTTTCCGCCGTTCCATGTTTTAGGATTTGGGGTCATTTTCCGCCACACCGCCATTCCGCCATTCCACCGTTCCGGCTTTTAGCAGGGTCGTAACGAGGTATATGGGATCAGGGATCAAAGGCCTAAAAAATGGTGGGATCAGGGATCACAGCCTCGGATCCGGGATCAAAGCCCTCAGGATCGGGATCAGCGTGTTTTCCATGGGCTCAAGGATCAGGTGTCTAGATAACAACAATAATTTACGATGCGCGCTTAAACATGGATTTTTAAAGCTTTTTGAAATTTTATGATCCATTTTATACAGTATTCCTTGGTATTTGGACTTATTGATTGATAGTTCATCGGAGACCAGAATCAAAGAGTACTAGTTGACTTAAACTTGACTGGTTAGGCATTGGGTCGTTAATCTGTTAATAACTTGCCAGGATTTTATTGTCTTACTCGCGCTGCATGACGTTCAATCATGTCATACAATATGCCAGGAATAGGTCATTTGAGCACGTTGGATTGCTTTCGACTGAGCACGGGCACTGAGTATACTTGGAGATTACTGGATCGTTTTTTAAAAAAGTCAACATTTCAGAAAGTTTTTTTCCATGGGGAAGCAAAAGAAGAGAAAAGATAATCACACACGTAGAAGGTAAATTGGAGTAAATGTTGATTAACGGTTTTCTTTCTGGTTCAAATCTGCAATCTTTTGGCAAAATTTAATTTCATAAACTCGACATTCTAGGTCACGTTCCTGGTCGCTCAGCAGAAAAGGCGATCAACGGCATGAGCGAAGCTCAAGGCGACGTTCAACAAGCAGGTAACTTAGAATAATGAGTGTTTGTGTATTGTTACCAATTATAAGGACTAGAGTATACATAGAATTGCTTCTAAAACGGCGAAAAGACCAGACACAAAAACCGTGATGTAACAACTGATAACGCATTGAAAACTGATAGCGCAAATGGACCATGAGATTTCGTCGTGTTGTGGGATTTAGCGTGGACCCGAGTAGTATTTATTCTAAAGGCAATTTAGATGAAAGAAAAGTTTTCTTTTGATCAAGGAAAATAATACATGGATTAATTTGAAGGATTTTTTTTATAAAATTAATGTCATCAGTTTTAGGTTTACTGGTAAATGTTATTACAGTAACTCTTGCCTTGCGGACACCCCGCGGCCAAAATTCAGATCCCCATCTAGAGGGTCTAACATAGGTTTGGCGGGATACGGGATGAGGCGTTTTTAGTTGCCGGGATGCGGGATGAAAGGAAATTTTAAGGCAGGATGCGGGATGGCGTGGAAGCGGGAAGTTGCTTATTTTTCTGGCGGGACGCGGGAATTTTTTGTTATTTCCGGCGGGAAACGGGATTGAGGATGAGAAATTTATAAAAAGATCTATAAATTTCTGGTCTTTATCTGCAAGTCAATTTGCGGGCCGACATCCCTCTAAAAACGTGCGCCGGGTTTGTAAAACAATAGAGATTTTAAAAGGTTAGTCACGTTTTCTCCCGATATAAACAATCAGCAACACCACACCCTGACCAAGTCTTTTGAGTTCATTGGTGTTCAATTAAAATTTAGTGTACGAAGTACGATTTTGTTATCTACACTGCTCAGACGAGCTAACTCGGTATTAGGAAACGAGTTAATCAAGACTAGAACTGGTACGCACACAGGGTTCAAGAAGCAATTCACATAACAACAAGGCCTTCCAACTCCAAGCCTGCGCATCCCCCCGGGTATTTGTTGGACATTTTTTCACGTCCCCTTCCCCACGGTGGGGCTTTACCGAAGGTCGGCCCGGGGATGGGATATTGGCCTTGCTGAACTCGTTCCTAGTCCACCGAAAGCGGCCTCTGTGTTTTTGATGTTGTTTGTGAGATGCCTGCAGAGGAGGCTAACTCAGAATGCAGGAAATGGAATTTTTTTGAGAGCTCGGACTTTCAAAATTTTCCAGGGGAGCATGACCCCTGATCCCCTTAACTCCATTCACATTCATCTTCATCAATTTTTTTCTCCCGCTGAGCTTCATTGAGGTCCGGTTACAACCCAGTGAGAAAACAGGGTCTTGTAGAAAAAAAAAAGCCACAGCGATAGTTACGTACACTGCGAAAAACGACAGCGACAATTTGTATGTTATGCAACATCCTTTTTCAGAAACAAGCTGTATGGCTTAAAGACTGGCATAGGCAACTGTGAAAAGTGTGTTGTAACAGTGTCTTGTGGCAGTTAAAAGTGAAAAACAATTTGGAACGTGGCGGGATCGGGATGACACGTCAAGAGTAAGCGGGATGGCGGGATGGAGCTAAAAATGGTGGCGGGAAGCGGGATTTGCGAACCCTATGTTATACCCTCCATCTATAGAGGTTTGACTGAAAATGACTCCCGGTATTACGGACTCTCGCTATTCCGGACACAAAACGACGTCCCGAAGGTGTCCGCTGTAACTAGAGTTGACTGTAGTTGGCACGCACACTAAGGGGTGTATCACTGTGTATCAAGTTAATACTTTGTAGCGCGCCGGCGCTATGTATTTCGCTGATTTCATTTGTTCTAGGGGATTGGAACTCAAAGTATACCAAACCACTAAAAGCCGCGTTTGCGTTTCCCATAGTAAAGGGCTGGTAGCCGTTTTGTTATCTTGGAATTGACTTCACTCTCACAGATGGCTGGTGACCCCCTTTTTTTCTTCACAAAAATCGGTTCCTTTCCTTTTCCCTCGATTTTTAAGAAAAAAAAGGAAAAAATCTGACCGTGAGAAGCGGAGTATATATTATTTAGTTTTTCGACTCAAAGAAGGCAAATTTACGCCTTTCTCGACTGGGCATGACAAGCAATTTTCCTTCCAGAATTTAGTTTTTAATAAATGGGATGAAACCAGCAACAAATATTTACTCAATAGGCTTGTTTGAGTCACTCCAAATAAAAAATGCTTGCCTGCAACAGTTTTTTTTTTTGAAGCCAAATCGAATTAACTGTCAAAACTTCTATACCGGTTATCTCTAAAACAAGCTTGGTGACACCCAATTTTTTGCCTCTGACCTGAGGTGGCCGTTACTTAACTACTGTAAAAGTTATTTAAAATCTGACCGTGGAAAGATTTTCGCGCGAACGTCCTTAAGGGCTGGATGGTAACTTTAAGATTGCAGTGTTCCAGTATATTTTTGTGTTCGCCGGGCTCATTATCAATATTTCACCATTGCACAGATCTCGGCGGTCCAGGTCGCGATCGCGATCGCGATCGCCAAAACATCAGTCCTCAGAGCATCACCAACGCCGCATCCACCGATCGCATGGGAGAAGAAGGTATAGCCTTAACATTGTCTGATTTCCACTTGTCTCCTATGATTTTTGAAACAAATACCACTTTAGAAATTGGGCTCTGTTTCAATCTCCAAGATTCAAAATAAAATACAAATGCAAAATTTCTTGTCTCCTAATTCCACGAACTACACTTAGAACTGTGTAAGTGGCAAAAAAAATTGTAATCCTGGTGTTGAGCTGATTGCATATCATAAATTTTTTCTTTTCTTACCTGTCTACAGTAAAAACAGGAGCAATGCCTCTGTTATATATTAAAACAGTTCTAAGTTATCGAGAACACCTTCCGAAACAAGACCCTGAAAAGTTATAATGAAAGTGGTACAATGGTAAAACGTCAAGACTGATCATTATTGAGTCATTACTCGTTAAATTTCTAATAAAACCCTGAGGTGTCATTGCCACGTGGGAGAAAAAAGAAACTCACATATTAGTAAAATTAAAAATTATTACACTCCACACACCATTTTGTTCATGGTAATTACCATCACAAACGAAGTTTATGTCCGAACGAGACGAACATAAGATCTTTTCTCTTTGATTTAGGACCTCTTCATCGTCCACCTCAAACAGCTCTTCTCCAGAGAGAAAGGTTACAGCTATGTACTATTATGACGGATTTGACGTAATGTGCTTGAAATCGGATGAAGATCTGCATGTCTGTCTCAGCTACTTTAAACGCTGTTCTTTATCGTATCGAGACTGGATAGGATTCTGTAAGATTTATGTGCTCCATGAACAACATCCTGATGCAAATTTAAGAGGGTCATCACCAAGCCAGATTGATAATGAAGTGAAAATATCAATGAGCTTCTCTGAGCTTGTCTACCGCATAATGGAGAGCTATTCTACTGCAATTATCTTTCAAACCATGTGCCCTTTAGAAGAAAGCATCTTACGCTTTGCACTTAGAGTTCACAGCAAGTACGGAAATCGGTTTATTGTTGTGAACAAGGATGTGGTGTTTTGTTGTACATGCAACAAATCAGTGAAGTTGAACAAGCAACTACAAATAGCGAACGTTGATGAACATGTTAAGAGGAAACAATGCTCCAAGGAAAAAGATTTGTTCGGTATGTATTTGTGGGCAATGGGAGCTCACGTTGCAAAGCTGAAAGAGAAACTTCGTCTCTTGTCGGAAAGAATATCTAACAGGGAGAATGAGGATATCCGAAAGGGCGTTTTTGTACTTAATAGTATGCCTCAGGACATTTTGTCCAAGCTTGAAAGCATAGAAACATTTTTTTCGGAGAATACAACTACAGAAGATAAAATGTTTCTAGAATTACTGGATGATGTTAAGAGATTCATTAAACCTTGGAATTCCTATCAAGAATTGAAGATTTCTGCTGACAACAAGAAACGGGTTGAAGTCAACATTTCAATGGAAGGCATAGATGAAGCATCCGCACTTCTGTTCTTTACCACAGTATCAGAAGCCCTCAGCAAAGATCACGTGTTCTACCAAGAGACTCACTCATTCCTTTGGGAGTCCTTAAATAAGGGAAGATTGACAAATTTCTGTGAGAAATACAAGACTTTGACAAAATTTCAAGAGAGATTACAGTTTAAATTTGGCAAGTCTTGCAGTTACCTCTTGAGGGGAAAAGGTGGTGCTACAAAAGGAAAACAAAGTTGTCTTTCTTTGAAAGAGTACGTGGAGAATCGTAACTTCTCGTTTGTGCATCCAAACACCATCTCCAAGAGAAACCCCCCTCCAAACTTTCACTGCGGAGCTCATAAGGAAGAAATTTTGACAGCCATCGATCTGCTGCTGGACTTTGAAGTAAAACCTGTCGAGCCACAAAAAGCCGACTTGCAAGTCTTCCTGGTAAACAAGTCAACGGATGGGATGCAACTTAAACCTGCCTTGAGATACGCTTCCCAGCTTCATCAAATTGTTGGGCTAGAAGACCCTCCATTTCTAACATTTGACCGAGTAAAGGATTTATGTAACATGTCCAACGAGGACCTTGGTACATATCTTAAATCCGTCGACTTCGTCAGTGAAGCACAAGAATTTAGAATTGCGAGTCTTGACGGACTTGTTTCCTTTCCAGTCGGCTGCTTCTATCGATCCTGCAAGGGGGGTTCCAACAAGGTTAAGATGTACGATCGCCAGACAGAAGAGCTGATACAATCGTGCAAAAACTGCATTTTGAGCTCATCCAAGTGTACTATTGAATGTAGCACATGTGATGAAGAAGGTATTATTTGTGACGACTGCGAAACTCTTGGTTGCGCCTCAACGAATACACTCAACCGAAAGTGCAAACTTTGTCAACTGGATGGCCTTCCCTGTACGCGGATGCACGAAATTTCATGGATATCTGACTCAGAAGCTGCCCAGAGAGCCTACATGACTGTTCTACAGGAGCAACACCAGAAAGTACCTATTCCAGATCCTCCACACGTTTTAAAACTTGTAAGAAGTTCGTTGTTCAATTACTGGACATTTGTTGGCGATTATCTGATTAGCCTGAAGTTGTTGAGCAGTGCAAGAGGAGAAACAGATGAAAACATCTCCAAGCCAATAGCCAAAGAACTTCCCCGTAGCTGTTTAATTTGCGTAACAAGGATCAAATGAACATGACAACAGCAGTTGCCCTTTTTCGCAAGCAGTTGATAGACACGTTGCCTGATGATGCAATTGTTGCAACGCTGATACCTGAGCAAGATAGGTACTGGCGTCAAAATCCTGCTGAAAGTGTCCTGAAGTTTCCGACTGCTGTGGCATTTTCCTCTAAAAACAGTCTTCTGTTTATTTGTGACAGAAAGAAGTCAACAATTTTCATGGCAAATTTGCATAATCCCGTCTGCACCATTCCAATTGCTGGCCCCAAAGCAGGAATTTGTAATCCTCAAGGCATCGTAATAAAAGAGGATCATCTGATAGTTCGTCTAGGAGGAAACAACTCTGATTTAAAGGTTATCGATATTAAACAATTGCTGAACAAGAGTCGTGCCCTTCTTCAACTCGAAGCTGATGAAGCAGATGTCCAGCCTGATAAAGGTGAAGCTTCAAGTCGAACCAGTCCATCTGGTAAAGTGAAGGTTTACGATGTATGTCTTTGGTCGACAGAAGAATTGACCGAAGTCGGGTGTTTAGTTTCTCTTACTACGGCCCCTACATCTGAGAACGAGCCGCTTGGGGTCGACACGTCCGTCCTCGCCCTCAGCTTTGACAAGAAGACCATTTTCAAAATATCGCAGTTTGACTTTGACATTTAGCAGAAGCGTTACAAAGCCCAACTGGAGATTTATTTTGTGGTAAACCAGGGTCAACCGCTTTGCATTTATGACGCTCCGGAAGGGCTCCTGATCTCGATGCACAACCAAGGAATTGAATGTCTTTCTCGTGAAGAGGCCTCTGTCGAACTAACCAGTGTTGTTAAAAAGGACCCGTCAGTTATCCTTGGCATTACTAAAACAGCACAAAAGCTCGTCTTCTCTGATTCTCATGACCATTCAGTGAACTTTTGTATTGATGGCAAGGTAATTCATTCACTGGGAGGAAGCCAGCCGGGGATGCAAGACGGCTTTACAGTTAGGTTTCACTCGCCATCAGCGCTTGTGTCATATGGAGAATCTATATTTGTCTGTGACACCAGCAATCAAGCTGTCAGACTAATTTCAAGCTTAAAAAGCTATAAACATCTCGGAGAGAAATTGGGGCTATTTATTGAACTCTTCCAACTTGAAGAAGAACTATCAAGGAAGCCAAGTTTCCAACCAAGTTTGGAAGACGGGTTGATTATTCTCAAAGAAGCGGCGGATTTCATGAAAGACGTAGAGAGGCAGGCGTATTTTCGAACAGGTCGAAGATGTCCCCAGGGTCCTGATCTAGCATCGTCAAAACCTGCGAGGGACGCTTTTAAAATGCTTCATTCGTCATTTGAGGAAACGAATACGTTCTTCTCTGAAAACGATTTGCAGCATATTGCAAAGGATATATGCTTTCCAAGTTTCACGACACTACATGTGGAACATTTCTTTGCGGGAATGAGAACCCCAAGTCGTCCAACGCCAGACATGCATGACTACGGCAGCCGCAGACCAAGCTGTATTGTTGAATCCGTACAGAAGGTGTATCACTCTTCCTTTTCAGTGTATACGGGACCCCAAAGCCACTACACCAGGCGAACAATAAACAAGAGGGAGCCTGAGTGGCTTTATGATCCTGCAAAGCTTAGCGAAGAACATTTTAGGCAAGAAGATAGTGTTAAGGAGAAGGATGTTTTGCGTGAAGAATCAAGGGAACTTAGGCTGTTTGCTAAAGAATTTGGGCAAGGCGTACGGCAGCAAAGAGTAAGAGACAAAACGAAAGAAAAGGCTGGAACTCTCCCTCTATCTCTAAGCATGATCCGAAGAGTTCAAACAAACCAAACTCAAAATGTTGTTGACATGCTTGAAGAGCTTCAAGCCTTAGACGCAGGACAACCTGAAACAGCACAGATTGAAACTCGTCGAGTTCGTTTTTCAAAGGGAGATGTAGTCGCCCTAAAACACAACTGGAAACGTTATTTGGAGCCCTTTTTCCTTGCTATTCTTCAAGAGGACCTTCATTGCAGTAATGGTGGCATCCTTGAGAGTACCATGCGTATTAACTGGCTTGAGTCGTCAGAGGAAGATGCACTATTGTACACTGTAGGCAATGAAGACAACAACAACCCACCTCAGTGTATTTTAGATATTGTAACGGTGGTTCAGGATGGTGAGAAATTCATTCTATGCCGAAACGAGGAGCAACGCCTAAAAAACTTGGCTAACGGCTCTGACGAGGCTGATTATGATAGCAGTAGTGAGGACGACAGTGATGGCGACAAAAGTGAAGACGATGAAGACCAACCGACTCGTTTCGAAGCTGGACGCAGTAGATCTGGCAGGAGGGTGACACGATTTGTGCTTTAACAAGCTCAGAACAATTTCAGGGCCTTTCCGGAGTCAAATTTTCACACACGTTGTACATTTTCTCGATAGATATTTTTCAATAGATTTTTTTCAGATGTCTAGAAAACGGATTAACAAATAGCACAGATACTGCAAATAGATGATAACAAAAACTTGTATCATAAACTAGGTCGCATGCTCATGAAATTTTAAAGTTTATAGCATCACCAAACGGTTTTTCTTTTTCAAACGAATGTCGAGGAAGGTCGCTGCGATAAATACGTTTTATTCTAATTTTAATTACAGAAAGTTTATTAAAGTTTATGAGGCTAATATCAACGTCAATTTCAAGCAATCCGCTTTTTCAAGAGGATAGATTCGAAAGTTATCAGATTTTTAGGAAAAATTTGTTTCCTCGTGTTTCCCGTATAAAACGTTTAGAATTTGTATAGTATTGCACTAGTTAGTGTGTTTTGAATTAAGTGAAATTCAACTGATAGTTAAATTTGAGAAAAATCAAGATTGTTAACACGTGACAACGAAGTGACGGATCCTTCAACGATGATTGCCAAAGGTAATATTCTACAATGATAAAAACGAACAAAAGAAGTGGGAACCGAGATAATTCAGGTAGGACTCTAATACTTTGGACCATCATAATATAGTGAAAGAAATGTGAAGTAGCTCATTTTTATTTTAGTCTAATGTCGCATTGGCGAATTGGTAAAAAATGATTACCAGACAAAGTTATGGATAGAAAATACACTGGGATCAACAAAATTTTGTGGGATCAGGGATCAAAATTTTCATCACTTTTGGGATCAGGGATTAAAAATTTGCGTAAAAATACGGGATCAGCGACGAAAAAATATACCTCGTTACGATCCTGTTTTAGGGTCGCCCCGTTGTCTTATAGGGAAAATTTTACGCCAGTAACTAACGGCGTAATTTCTTCCAGTCAGTTGTGTTTATATGTACGATTTTAAGCCGGTAACTAACGGTGTAATTTCTTCCAGTCGGTTGTCTTATATAGAAGATTTTACGCCGGTAACTAACGGCGTAATTTCTTCCAGTCGGTTGTGTTTATATGTACGATTTTAAGCCAGTAACTAACGGCGTAATTTCTTCCAGTCGGTTGTGTTTATATGGAAGATTTTACGCCTGTAACTAACGGCGTATTTTCTTCCAGTCGGTTGTCTTATATGGAAGATTTTACGCCCGTAACTAACGGCGTAATTTCTTCAAGTCGGTTTTCTTATATGTACGATCTTACGCCAGTAACTAACGGCGTAATTTCTTCCAGTCGGTGATTTATATATGTAAGATTTTACGCCAGTGACTAACGGCGTAATTTCTTCCAGTCGGTGATATATATATGTAAGATTTTACGCCGGTAACTAACGGCGTAATTTCCTCCAGTCGGTGATGTATATATATAGTTCGTGTAGTGTGATCGTCCGGGTGAGTGTAGTTCTGAAAAGAACTGTTGTTGGTGACTGACGTTTCGACTATCTGTGCGATAGTCATCTTCAGAGTCAAGTGAGGAGTAGTTGTCAGTCGATGATGTTATAAAGTCTGGTCTGTTGAACGTGATTGGTCTGTTTAGCCGTGATGTGATTGGCTGGAAGACTCGTGTAGAGTTTGTTAACAGTCATTGGTCGGTTTCGATCCGTCTGTTGTTTGTCGGTCTGTTTGTCGGTTTGTTCACGTCGTTAATGAGTCGTTTGTAAGGTGCTGGTAATTGTTGACATGTGTTGAGAGGCGTCTGTTCTAAGTTAGTGAACCAGCTTTCCAGAGTCAGTCGTTGAAAATAGTTTGTACTGTAGGTTAAACATTTAGCAGAGTCCCAGTCGATTCTGTGATTAGTTTGTCGGTGATGTTCAGAAATGTGATTGTTTACATCGCCATTTCTAGTTGCTCGTTTGTGTTCAGTTAGTCGCGTATTAAGGTTTCTACCAGTCTCACCAATGTAGGAGGCCTGGCAGTCGGAGCATTCGATCTTATAAATCGCTCCCTGTCTGTTGTTGGGTTCGTCTTTGTCTTTAACGTTGGTCAGCAAATGTCGTAAAGTAGTAATAGGCCTGTGAGCTACGCGAATGTTGTAAGGTTGTAGGATCCGCGCGATAGCCTCAGAAGTGCCTTTGATGTAGGGTATAGCAGCTGTAGTCGTGATAGATGTAGAGTCCCTGTTAGTTTCCGTAGTGTCGGTCACCCTGTGAGTGTTTCGTCTAATGAAGTCAGTGTTGTAGTTGTTTTTGTCAAAAACACGGTCAAGGTACTTGTTTTCGTCAGATAAACTGTCCGGTGTGTTGCAAACAAGTTGCGCTCGTCTTGTCAATTTCTTGATAGTCGTAGCTTTGTGGGAAGTCGGGTTGTAGGATGATTCGTCAAGAAGTCTGTCGGTATGCGTCGGTTTTCTGTATATTGTTGTTCGTAGTTCGTTGTTGTTTCGGCCTACCAAACAGTCGAGAAAAGGAAGCTTGCCGTCTTCTTCGATCTCACTGGTAAACTGAATGTCGGTGTTTTGTTCGTTAAGGTGATTGTGAAAAGCGTCAATTTCGTCTTTGTGTACGGCGGTAAATGTGTCGTCAACGTAGCGTAACCAAAGCGGTATGGTTTGTCGGCAAGTTGCAAGGGCGCGTTCCTCGATGTTTTGCATCACAATTTCTGCGACAACAACGGAGACCGGCGACCCCATAGCTGTTCCGTGCAACTGCTTGTAGTGTTTCCCGTTGTACTGAAAGTAAGTCGATGTAAGGCAGAGGTTTAGTAGGTCCATAATGTCTTCTGTCGGTAATGGTAGTGCATCAGTAGACTGTTGGATGGCGGTTTCAGTACACTGTAGAGCCAATTGAAGTGGAATACTGGTGAACAGTGATTTCACATCAAAAGACACAAGTTTGTAGTCGTCAGGTATCTGTACGTCTTTGATAGCGTCAATAAAGTTCTCAGTTGATTGTAGTTTACGTCTCGATTTGTCAGTCAGTGGTTGCAGTATCGTCGTAAGGTATTTCGACAGTTGGTACGTCGGGGACCCACAGAATGAGACTATAGGTCGCATAGGTATCCCAGGTTTGTGTAGATTCGGTAGTCCGTAAAGTTTAGGTGGTTGTGGTACAGAGCACCTCAGCCGGTAGTAGCGTTGAGTGTCAAAGACTTCAGTCTTTTTGAGCGTAAGTAGTTTGTTGTTGAGTTTGCGTTGTAGTGCTGGCGTCGGGTCACGTTTAAGTAATTCGTAAGTTTGTTTGTCGTTAACAAGTGCGTCCATTTTGTCATAGTAGTCAGTCTTGTCCATAACAACAGTAACACGTCCTTTGTCGGCTTGTAGTATAACAATGTTCTTGTCGTTTTTCAGTCGTTTCAGTGCTTGTTGTTCGTCTTTGGTTAAGTTGCTGTCAGTTATAGAGGCTGATTGTATCGTGGAAGCAATTCTACTTCTGATGTTGTCCTTGGCAGGTTCTGATAAACCTCGTTGACGAGAAAGAGCTGCCTCAACACTAGATACAATAGACTCGGTCGGTATACGTTTAGGCGTCACTGAGTGTTTCAGTCCGTAAGATAGTACTTGAGTCTCAGTCTTGTCTAAGGGACGGGAAGAGATGTTCCTGACCCAGTTGTCGTCGGTTCTTTGTCGTCTTTTGTCTTTGTTATGTTGAAGTCGCGTCAGTTTTTGTGGATGTTTGTCACGAGCTTGGTAACTCGTTTTGTCGGCTCTTCTGTCGGCAATAGCTGTGACTGTGTCGAGTAAGGTAGTCGATAACTGCTGTTTCAGTTTGTCAAGTAGTTGTTGTAATTTGTTATTGTAGTGGTTGAGTCTTCTGTGACGGCGTAATTTCTTCCAGTCGGCTGTCTTATATGTACGATTTTAAGCCAGTAACTAACGGCGTAATTTCTTCCAGTCGGTGATTTATATATGTAAGATTTTACGCCAGTAACTAACGGCGTAATTTCTTCCAGTCGGTGATTTATATATATGTAAGATCTTACGCCAGTAACTAACGGCGTAATTTCTTCCAGTCGGTTGTGTTTATATGGAAGATTTTACGCCAGTAACTAAGGGCGTAATTTCTTACAGTCTGTTGTCTTATATGGAAGATTTTACGCTAGTTACTAACGGCGTAATTTCTTCCAGTCGGTGATTTATATATGTAAGATTTTACGCCAGTAACTAACGGCGTAATTTCTTCCAGTCGGTGATGTATATATATGTAAGATTTTACGCCAGTAACTAACGGCGTAATTTCTTCCAGTCGGTGATATATATAATGTAAATTTTACGCCAGTAATATAATTTCGTTATATATTAATTTATTATGACTAATCTACCGACTGGGTTAGTGGCGTAAAATCTTACAGTATAGAGACTGTGTTAGTCGCATATTACGCCATTATATATATTCCCGTTGCATTCTCAGTTGACTAGAAAATACCATTTTTTCCTTTAAAAAGCCCATTTATAACTATTTTTATAAATCTTACTTTTGATTACAGTTTTTAAAGCTTGATGCTGAGTCTGTAAATAAAAGATTTGAAATTATTTGCAAGTGAATGCGTCAATAAATTGTTAAATTCAGGCCTGGGTCGCACCAGGGAAGTTTTGGTCAATTATCTGTTAAAAAAGGATTATTATCTGTCATCACAACACGTTTCCTTATGCGGTCAGTGTTCCTCAAATTTCTAAAATTTTGGAAATTCTGAGGAAGCTTCAAAGACACCGAAGTGTATGGTGGGGCAGGCAGATTTTGGGAAAAAAAACAAGACACTGATTCCGGAGCTGTCAACGCCAGTCACTTGACCCATATGTGACCTGCAGTTAAATTGTTGATGTTTTCCTTTTTACTATTTGCCATTTTCCTTTTTACCATGCGCTGGGATCATTCCCAATGCAAAATTTTCCTCCTTTTCACTCTACACTGGCTGAGATCTGATCAAGCGGGACCCATGGGAATTTTGTCTAATAGATTCAGTAGTTATTATTCGAACATATTTAATAGTTCAGCAAGTGTGGTTTGTGACACTAATAGCCCGACCAACTCCAGGTCAGCTGAAGGTTTGAAAGAAAAAGATGATAGCCAAGCTGAAAAGCAGAAAAAAACAATATAACAAATGACAGCAAGAAGAATGGAGGGTTCTAGTAAGCCTATGGGTCGGGTCTATGTAAATGCCACCGTCGTCTAAGAAAAGCAACATTCAGGATTTACATGTATTCATTTATCCATCTCTAATACAGGGTGAAAAAGACAAACATTTGTTGTTGTTGCACGTTAATAATTTGTAGAAATAGAATGGCAAAAGCAAAGCAAAAAGCCTTATTTGGGTTCATGTTTATCGATGCCCAATACATGCCAGAAATGAAATCTGATCAACTGTGTTTATTTTGACCTATCTACGTATTTCGGCAGTGCAACCCAAAAATTGTGTCACATTTTTCAGCGCTTCTGCTTTTGGTTTCAACTTTTTGAAAATTTTTTGGCCGCGTAATTTTTGGTTTGGGGTTGGGCTGTAGTGCGACATGGACCTTCGCAAAGACATTTAACTTATGCACACCAGGCGTGATCTGTTTGTACAGGTCATCCCTTGAGTTGCTTGCAATATGGAATAAACAAACACGAATAATTTTTTTCTTAAAGCAACATAATTGCCCAGCCCTTTGGGCAAATGCAACTTGTACAATATTTAAGAAACAAGAACACTAATGGGGAGCCCGGTTTCCGCCGTAATTGCTGACCTGTACATGGAAGCTTTTGAATAACAAACCCTAGCAACCGCCCAAGAACCACCGAAGATATGGAAGCGCTATGTAGATGATATGTTCATCATCATGAAACAGAATAATGTGGATAATTTCCTGAGCTACCTCAACCAACAACACCTGTCTATCCGCTTCACCATGGAAACTGAGAATGACAACAAGATCACCTCTCTCGACACCCTCGTAACAAGGGAACCAGATGGTAAACTACACACAAGTGTATATAGAAAGCCCACACATACTGACCAGTACCTCATGTATGATACACACCATCCAAAATCAATAAAACGCGGTATTGTCAAATGTTTACATGATCGGGCTGAACGCATCATTACTAAGACATCAGGAACAGCCCAGGAGAAAAAACATTTATCCACAGTTCTTGTTGCCAATGGCTACCCTTCATCTTGCTTGCAACCCAAACAATATAAACAGGGACAACGGAGCCGAAATACCAGAAGCGTGGATGCTGACAGTTAGAAAACATTAAAGCCAGGGATGTACGGCAAATCAGCGAATGCCTGAGGAAACCATGTTACACAGAGACAATAGCCGGATCAAAATGCACCAATAACAGCGGACCACCATGATGCATAATGCTGTGCTGGAACCAGTCGACCCCATCGCCTGAAGAAGACTTGCAGTAAGCAGTCGAAACGTCAGGATCTACATCTAGTGACTTTGTTATAAGACTACAGAACAAAATTTATATTATCAAATTGTAAGTGCATATTAATTCTTAATTTCATGAATAATGTCATTATTACCTCATTGAATAATATCTATGAGAAAAAATTTTGGAAAGCTTTTCATATTTATGCACAAGCAAATGAAGAGTGCACATCACATGCAGAAAGTGTGATTTGACCGTAGATGTGTTTTCTTACTGTAACTCCTTAATTTTTCAGTTTTTGTTTTAATTGATAGATCTTGTGACGCAGATGTTCCAGTGGGTGTGCGAGTATCCCAATGGAATGTTTTGTGTGTGGCTTGGGCCAACATACCCTTTTATCTTCTTGTACAAACCTGAACTGGTGGAGGTTAGTGAGTTTGATATATTTTATTTCTTGTCACATACTCATGTAACTGAAGGGAAATTATTTAAACCACACAAAATAAAAATGCAGAAAACAATGTTTATGCAGTATCATGTAAATGTAGTATTATGGCAATTTTTTTTGGAAGGGTTACAAGACTTTTTATGAAAAAAAAAACTAAATAGAAAGAGGCAAATTTTATGAGAAGGAAACAAGAGTGTAAGTGATTGACGCAATGCACACCTTTTTCTCACTCTCACCAAAGACCATAACAGGAATACTGTCTTTAAGATAAAATGCAGAATTACAGGACGGGTGTAGCTGTATGACCACCAAAAACATAGTTTTCTTAGTGATTTCTGCCATGCAACCAAGGAGGTTGCAGCCTTAATGTCATTGATCTGACAGACAAATAGGCCATGTTTGTGTGTGATTGATTAATGTTCTGCAAAATCTCTTTCATTCTGATCTTACTTGATGTTAATTGCATTTTAAATTTATTTGGTTTTGTTTTTACATCTAAAGTACTGCCTTAATTTTTAGGTTGTTTTGCATAGCTCCAAACATGTCAGCAAGTCTGCAGATTATGATTTTTTACATCCTTGGTTAGGAACCGGTCAGTTTAAACAATTTAAATTTCAGATTACATTTTACATCACTGATTTGGTTGAACATTGTATAATTCTCAGTTGGGTACTCTGTCCAAGCTGGCCTCACTTTAAACCTTGTCTTGGTCAGTTTGGTCTCAAATTGCCTCAAAGGCTTGTTCTCAATTTGCATGTTGGTTTCATGAACTAATTTAGAAGCATGTGGAAATACTTTTTTTTAGTGTGAAAATTTTCTGATGACTATACCAAGATGATGATTATAAGTGCTGCAGCACTCTCAGATACACATCTACTTCACCATGGTCATGTCACAGTCCAGAGCCACTTTCTAGTTCTTGCATTTTATAATCTGAAAGTCTAGACATAAGATAAACAGGAAGTGCTGCGATCTTTGTCTTTGTCCTTGTCTAGCAGATGTTTATCAGTGTCATCTCATTTTATTTTCTTTTCTATTACATAAATGTTGTGATTTACTATGGATCATTGATGTTGTATTAACCAAGGCCTGCTGACCAGGTGGGGTACATTTTACATACCAACTTACCATGAAATGGTAGAAGAGTTTAGATGATAGCCATACGCAGAAGCCTGGGCTGGGTTGTTTTACTAAGCTTCGTGATGTTCATTAAAACACATATGTAAATGTACATGTATTGCATGTTCCATGGTTTAATATGATTTTGAGCTTGAAAGACAGTTTCCTCTGTTCCATAAATTTTCTGTAAATCCTAAAACATGTTTTCTGCTTTAAAAAAAAAACAAAAACAACAAAAAGTTTTAATTAAACCATGTGTAATGGCTTGCTACCTTTTGAAAATTGAATGGACAAGTCCCCCTCTTGTCACTTCACTGATAAAAGAAGAAAGGGAAAACATTGTCATTAATTCCTTTCATTTAATAAATGAAATATTCTGCATGTGCTTGAACCTGTTATTATATTTTAGTGATGGATTAAAATGGAAGACAAGACGAAGGTTGATCACTCCAACATTTCACTTCAGCATTTTGAATACCTTCCTACAAGTTTTTGAAGAACAATCGAAAATTCTGGTTTCAAACCTTGAGGTAACAGTTTAAAAAAATCTACATTACACTGCATACCATAGATAGTTGACAGGTTTTCAAACATGCAAGCGTGCACAATGCAGTTTATGCTAATTAAATGGAAATAAAACATAATAATCATAGTGCTTCATGTTAAGAGACAAAAGTATCCTCTCGGAAGATGCAAGAGAAGTAAAAAAGACAAAATGACTGAATTAGATTTTTTGTTTCTTTCTCATAAAACTGTGTAGAAAAAGGTCAAGACAGGAACTTTCAACATAATGCCATACATTACTCGGTGTACTCTGGATATTATATGTAGTAAGTACTTTGCACTATTCAGTCACAGACTAAAATTTGATGATGTTCGTGTTTGTTCTTGCATTTGATTATATTCCTTCTTTTCTCCTACAGTAGATGTATGTCTATGTTAGCATACCCTTGTGAACTGAATTCCCAGTTTCTGGGAATTCCCATGAATTCTCAAAAATTCTCAACTATGCAAATAACCCTTGCAAACTGAATTCCCAGTTTTCTGGGAATTCCTAGGCATTCTTAAAAATTCTCAACTATGCAAATATGTTCTGATTTGAAAAGCTTGGAATTACTGAGAATTTCTGGGAAAGGAAGACTCCAGTTTTATAAGGACTTGGAATTCCTAGGAATTCTCAGCTATACAAACTACCTGTAATTTAAGAAGGGTGAGATTCTTGGGAATTTCTGGGAATTGCAAACATTTGGCATGCAGATAAGACAGAGGTAGTCAATGTTCCCTTTGAGAAAAACACCTTTTAAATGACTTCTTTAATTTACTTTATTTGAATCTCTGATCTGAAAATATTTTTAAAACAAGACTTGTTAGTAGTCAGAGAAGTACAAACCGAGTTTACTTTCATAACTTAATTTCTTAAATGTCCTAATCACTGGATCTCCCAACAAATATTACTTCTTTTTATTTTTAGTGCGAAATAAAAGTCCGTCTTTATATACAAATGAAAAGTGCAAGTCACACTTCAATAATAACAGCTCTAAAGTTTACTTGTTGTTCTTCTCTGTCTGTCAGCTATCAACAAAATTGTTTTATACTTCGGACAGTGCATAACCATTTGTGGACCAGAGTTCCAACGCACCTCTGTAATCGCATATAGTTACTTCTGTCTCTTGTACACTCTACACTGTTGTCACCACTGCTTTAAGTTCAGTGGAAACGACTGACTGAGGAATCAATATGGCGGTGTTGGAACGTGTTGTTGAACGCTTGCTACGGTCAGGCGTTGTTGATCTAGGTACTGGTACACTGTGATCATTTATGTATCTCTTATACTTCCTACTGTGGTATCCTTCTTTTATAAAAATGAGAGTAAAAGATGATTTGTAATCGCTTTTAAAATTATGATTGGCTTGTGTCATTTCTCACCTTTGCCATGAACACAACTCAAGTGGGTTTTGAGTCTTTGTTTCCTCGACAACTTTCGGCCACAAATCGTGCATTTGTATTACGATCGACTCTTGTCGATTATTTCTACATAGAGTGAGCTCACATCATTATTTATATCACCGTCAGAACATGGGTCCAAAGTATCCTTCGTCCAGGAGCAGAGAACCAGTCGGAGAAGTCAGAATAAAGTTGTGCGCTTCTCTTTACATTGCAATCGGCAAGCCAGCCGATTCACTTTGCTAGCCAATGACAAGTCCTAAAAGTGATCGGAAACAAAGAAGACTCCAATTGGTGCTCATCTTTGAAAGTACTTTTTATCGCTTGATCGCTCGTGTGTTAAGTTATTTCGTTTCTCAACTGTTTTGCTTAGTATAACATTTCTAAAGATAGGTTTTATTGTGGTTCAATGGGAAAACGAGGACAGCGTGAGTGTTGTAAAAGAAAAGAAAGTCGCCGTGGAGTTAAAAGAAGGGACAACAGTTGACATATCGACTGGTACAAACAAGGGTCGAGTGGCTATTTATAAAGCTACGATTTTGAAAGTTTGTGGTGAGTAAAAATTGCGATATTCGTTACGTGATCAAAATCTTATCAAGAATAGATGTAACGGCTTGAATTAAGCTTACATAACGCTCGGCACAACTGAAACTAGAATAATTCTGAGAATCGAATCGGTCACTTGCATCCGCAGTTTCTTAGGCTTATGCTTTACAATAAAATAAATCTATCAGTAAGGTTTCAAGATTACTTTAGTCACGTTTGGGAACATTCAAGATTCATAATACAAACTGTTATTAAACAAATCTTATTACGTAAAAAAAGCCCTCCTTGTTAAAAACAAAATAATATATTCAGCCCTTTTTTAGTAAAATCTATGGGAGAGATGTAATAACTCCAATATAAAAGTCATTCAGTATAACAGAGATTTCCCAATTTGAGAATCCAATGAATGCCCTTTTCCTTATAGCTATCTAAGGCCTGGTCTGAGCTTTTAATATATATATTTATATATATTTTTATTTTCAAATTCAGATGTCATGCACCCTGATTGCGTTGCATCATGGTCGTAAAACGAAAAATAAGTCATTTGCATCCTGTCGTGGTCAAGTGAACATCTCTGGTAGCGTGAATAAACGTGGAATTTAATGGAAATTCACTGTCTGTTGCCGTTCCTTCGAAAGTTAAAAGTGTTTGCGGGCCTGTGCGACTCCTGTTATTCCTCTGTGACAAATTCGTTGTTAGGAGGCAATTCAGATTCAGAAAGAATCGAAACTGCAGTCTTGCCCGAGAATCTATTTGTTACGGTGACAAAATATTATTAATGATTGACAATGATCACAAACAATGTAATTGACACTTTTAATCGTTTCATATATCAAGTTAATTAGGTTTCAGTTCAGTTAAGTTCATACACGTGTTTGCTAACCAGTTTTATAGAAGTTACACCGAATGATCAAGTTAACGGGAAACCGGCGACAGAAATAAGTTTCAATTAGTTTAGGTTGTACTGTCGGTTTATTATCCACTTTTATAATCGGTGTCGTAAATACCCGAATGTTTCATAATTACATTGCTTAATTGTATGTTTCAAATCGAATAATTCCTTCAAATAAAATTGTTGATCATACGATTGATGGTTTCCCGGCGTTTTGTGTCAATTATCCAACGGTCCACAATTCATTTGGCAGCAGTTTCACACACAGCCGATGGCTGTTTAAATAATATCAGATTCGCGAGTTATTTAACGGGGAATCGTCGAATTGACATGCAAACGCATTCCAAAGAGGCAGCGACCCTCTAATACACGAACTATACGGGATTCGCGAAAGGAGAAGCCTTACACCTCCTAAGACCAAATTCGTCACGCTCAACGTTTAATAAAAACGTACAGAGTTTCAAATATGCTTAAAGAATAGAGAATACCTAGAATAAGGTTTTGAAAAACGTATCTCTGGAGTTATATTCTGCGGAGAGACTGATACTTAAAAAAAAAAGGATAGCGCGCAGACATGAAAATATTACCTTTTGTAACACAATCTCATCCAGCTTTGCCAAACCTCAAGAACATACAGAAGGGGAAATGACACCCTAAAACTAACCCTTAATATCACATCGTAAACGGAAGTCATAAAAGGATATCCTAGTAGCAGCTAAGCTCTCAGGTTAGAAGATTTAAAAGCGTAAGCGAATGGCAGGAGTCGCACAAGCAATCAACACAATCACCTACCTCTTGCTTTCCGGCTTACCCGGTGTGTCGCCGAGCGCATTGTGGAGTTATTCATTGGTCAAGTGATTCCGTTCATGGCTCAAATTCAACTGCCCTTCATTCAATGATCAAGATAGTAGATTTACCATACAACACTCGCGATAAGTTAATTTCCTTTTACTTTGGAAAGTAGATTTACAACTCAATTGAGTATATAATAGTAACGCTGTGTAACGCAACAATAAGCCTTTTCTCGGCCATAATCGGTCTCAAACACCCGCACTTAAAATGCGAGAAACACGTGTACCGTTGGAGAGCGTTCGATCAAAGCTGTTAAAGAAGGATCAAAGCAGCCATCCAAATCTTTGAAAGGCTCCAAACTACGACGTACATCAAATTTTACCTTCTTGAAATCCGGTCTCAAATTACATACAAAAAAACAGTGATCGCGTTTGTCCTTGAGAACCATAGAATACGCGACAAATACTAACAAAAAATACTTTTACACATTCAGAATAAGTCAAATTACATTTACCCATGGTGAAAGGAAAAAGAAACGGCCTAACTTTTACGGAATGTTCAGTCAAAATCTGCTGAATTCTGCTGCTTTCACCGCCATATTGAAAATGAGGCTACCACAATGCAACGCAATCAGAGTGCGCACACCGCCTGGATGTCATGGAATCCAGATACACAGATACAAAATGGTCAAGCTTCTTGTAGACAACCTCGTTCAAGGCCAACTCATTGTGAGCCCAGGGAAAAAAAGGCAAAACAGCAGCTTAGTTTGCAATTTAGGATAACTTCATTCTAATTTATTGTTACAGTTACAACAAGATTTTAATTAAAAAATCATTTCTATTGAACTATAATTAAACCCTTCACTCCCAAGAGTGCTTGGTTTTCAAATATAATTTAACATGTTGTATTTTATGGAAAAGAATCAACAGATTTTATTCACAATTTGTGTCAAACCAAATTTAATGATTGATTAGGACTATTTTATATGAATAGCGGTAATTGAGGATTAATTAATTGATGAAGTTTTCAAGAAAAGAAAAATCAAATTTTATCCTATTATTACGACATGTTGATGTTAATAATTTATCAAAGATATTTTACACGTAAACCTTAATTAAGCTTGTAAATAAATTTCATTGAATACTTGAATTTTAGCTGGGATTTTTTAATGTTAGTATTTATTTTATATAAGTAGCCTCAAATTATTGCTTAAAATTCCCAGTAATTCTTAAACATTCCTAGAAATTCCTAGGAACTTTTAAGATTTACAGCTTTTCAGGGAAAGTTATTGGTGCTCTGAGTTGGAATTCCTCGGAATTCTAAGTCCTGTTGGCTATAAACTTGAAATTTCTGGGAATTTCTAGGAATTTCTAGGTTTTTAGAACCAGAGTTGTTATGGCTGGGAATTCCCAGTCCGAATTTACCGTGAAAATTCACACCATTTATTCCTAGGAATTCCAAAATCTATTTTGCAAGGGTTAAACCCCTAGCCCTGTCTGTACTCAGTATTGCTCAGAGATGCTTGTTGCTATTATTTTACATCTGTACAAATATATAACATGGAACTTCAATCTTAATAGAGCTCTTTTTGATTAAGTATCATAATAAAGCAAAACCAACATAATGTGATCACAGCAGCTAATCAGAAGAAACTAAAACACTCCATAGAGCCAATAAAAATTCAAAGGATGAAAAGCCAGTTGCCCTAAGCACTGGAAAACGTGAGTGACCAAATTGTGGCTGGTTTAAGTTTGCATCTGATTTGTGGAGAGACAGGATGGGGCAAGTTCCCTGGACCAATAACATAGTGAAGAAAAGCGAAACCAATGCAATCCAAGATATTTTTAAGACTCAATTGAAAAATGTTCAAAAAATGTATCTACTAAATCAGTTTTGGTACAAATTCAATGTGAATTGCACCAGTTTCAAGTCCTATTAATAAACTTCACCCTTTACACTTTAGCATCAGTATGCATATTCTCCATACTGTTCTCTTAACAGCTCCCATGTCACTGACAAGGAGAATTTGGTTGACAATCAGAACTTACTCTGATCGCATTCATAACTATATTTCCATGGCTTTGATGTTTGAGTCAGCAGTGATATTGTTACAAGAAACAAGATTCTTTTCAATTTTAAGGGTTAAAGGGTGAGAGAATCTGGACATGGGCTATCTTGTAGCAAAGTTAGGGTGTCACAATTTACATATGACACAAGCCACAATGAACCACATCTCACAATAAGTTACAAGTCGCAATAAGTCAAAAGTCAATTGTTCCGGCGAACGCTTGGTCATTAACATTAACACCGTCCGTTGGGACGGCCGAACAAAACACTGCATGCTAGAATTTAAGTCTTAACTTAAAATTAATATTCGAGTCGGTCGTGTTAGTCAGTTAGTTGTCGTTCAGTAGTCGTAGAGTTCGGACAAAAAAACAGTATGTTTAGTCGCTGCGTTTTCGTTTTCGAATTTTGTAATAGTTGTTGCATTTATCGTCGAAACATCAATCGCCTCAATACATATGATATATACATAGTACATGTACATGTATGTATCTCTGTGGACCTGTAATTTGTCCATTGCTTTCAACCTGACTCTGGCAAGATTTGTTTTCAAGCACTCACATGATGATTTGAAATCCTGTCTTACTTCGCTTTTAACAGTTACCTCCATGGACTCCTCACCAAATGCACAGGGAGATGCTAGTTCTCCATATGTCGAGGCAGTTGGAAGGTAACTGTTTCTAACTCAAATGAAGACGAATTTAGTCCATTGAGTTTTAATTGTCAAGGGCATTTGTTATGGAAAATTGTTATACTGTAATACCTTAGCAAAGAAAACTTGTCAACCATAATTTTCAGTGAAAACTTTTCCCACAAAAGTATCACCGCATGAAATACTGGTGTCCCGAGGAATTTCCTCCTCAAATTATCCACATTGCCAAATTTCGCTTTTGAGAAATATTTATTTCCTTAGATTTTATGTTCAAACCCTGGCAGTCCAAAAAAGGATGTTCAATTTCTTTTTGCGTAGATGCTCTGTTATAGTCAAACTTGTAGAGAATTTCTTTGCACTGTAAACATTGTTTCATGTTGCCTTTCCTTTTAATCTTAAATCGCTATTTTTTTTCCATAATGTTAGGGTAAAGTATGGGAGATCTAACTTCTTAGCCTCCACTGTAGATAAACAGAAGGCTAACGTTGATGTTTGATATTAAACCGATGAATTAATTCTAGGATAACTGAGTTGATTCAGAAGCGACAGAGGTCTCCATGGCTCTGGCCTGACATTGTTTACTTTTTGACGCCATCAGGGAGGGAACACAATCATTGTCTTAAAATTCTTCATGGTTTTACCAACGAGGTGCGAGTTCCAATGCGTAAAATATTCTCCTATGCTTAAAGATTTAGTTAATTATGTTAAGGTAGTTTTGTTTTTCAAGATGGACATAGTCCTCTACCTGCTACTTGTCTGATTCGTAAGGGAAAACCAAACAAAACAAAACATAAACAACGAAAACAGTAACTGAGAAGTTGAAAACAAAGTCAAACAACAACTGAAAGAAAATAGAGAAATTTCACAATCAGGCCATGAAAGTTTTCGTAACAAAAAAACAGTTAGTGAAGCTTTTTAAAGCGTCTTCAATTCTACTGATTTAACGGTGGTGTCTCTGTGGTTACGACGCAAAACCACCAGATCATCGATGAGCGAATCGCCGACAGAGCAGCCAAAAA
This sequence comes from Pocillopora damicornis, assembly GCF_964200805.1. Lineage (NCBI taxonomy): Eukaryota > Metazoa > Cnidaria > Anthozoa > Scleractinia > Pocilloporidae > Pocillopora > Pocillopora damicornis. The sequence continues at coordinate 20,694,217 of NC_142670.1, read as the reverse complement.
AAATGACCCACAATCCGAAGAAAATGACACTGAGCAGAGAGAACAAGGTAAATTTAAAAGGAAGAGGCGTTTAGCTTTCCTTGATTTGTTACTGGAGGCCTATGACAAAGGAGAGATATTACGAGAGGGCATCAGAGAAGAAGTGGATACGTTCATGTTTGAGGTTAGTGTCGCTTTAAAACCAGTTTCCGGAGGAAGTTGGTACCTTGTCGTAGTCCATACTTGAATAATCCTTGTCCGCTGTACGTCCACCCAGTTGTGGCTAAACACCCCTCCTAAGGTGATTCCTCAGAAGTAAAGGTTTTGGAACGATGTTTTTGAAACTCTCTTTGAATGTTCCCTACTTATGTCTGTTTCGAGAACTACAGTAACAAAGATAGGTCATTTTGCTTATTCTTCGTACATTGATTGGATTTATGTTCTAAAGAGTTATGATTTATCCACAACTTCTCTAAAGTGTTTTGTGAACATCTAGTTTCGACGTGGATGATCGACCTACGCGCCTTTTTATGTCCAGTGAGCTTGCCAGCAAGAAAAGACGCCATGTCAATGTTGTCAATTACGCCTAATTACGTGATGTTTTGCGCAGTAAAGGATGCGCAGTGCAGTATTTAGGAATCATCAAATTCCACATTTGCTGAACCAATGAATTAACTTACAATGAACCCATCTGCTGCCCCAGGCAGTTTGTCAGCTTGTCTTGAAATTTTTCCTGTACCTATTTAAACTCTCATCGAATGAGGGTTAATGTCAGTGATGGTGTAGTTTAAGTTCATTATCCATCCCTTGTCCTGTCTCCAACTTAGATCGTTCTGAGACTTAAATACAGCGTGCTTTTGGTTTTTCAAGTTGACCAACGCGGTTGTATATCAGTCAGCTGGTGGTAATTCAAATCTCAAGTTCCCAGTCTAAGTCTTATTTTGTAACAAGAGCTATTTTTTGTGGTTACAATGTGTTTTAGCCTGAAAAAATTATTACTGGCAAACTCCAAGTGAGGGAATTTGATAACAATCCGGGCGTTTCTGGGGAGCAGGTTAGTGTGATACTCTGGTAACCCAATCCTGGAGCTATATGAAATTATCTTTGTTATTTGTAGGGCCACGACACCACAGCCGCTGGACTAACGTGGGCTCTCTACCTGCTCGCTCGCCATCCTCATATACAGCAGCAAGTCCACGAAGAAGTAGATAAATTTTTCGGTGAGTGTCTCGCCCACGGTGTTCAAGGGCATTTTGCACAGACTCCTTTCTGCCGATTTGTTTTCGTGTTGTTTACAAGAACAACAAAGTACAAACTAAGTTATGATATCCATGCAATGGAGAAGATTTTTTCATGCTCCATCTTGATTTTTCTTCCCAATGCACTGTACGCGACTTTGTTAATACTGGCGTCCGAATGAACGCTGTTTTGTTTACTTATTCGTGAGTGATTCAAACTCCACGATTAGATAATGACTACAATAACTATGATATTCAAACATTTTAGAACAGCGGCCAGAAACCCTCACGGGAGAGGATCTGAAGGATTTGCGTTACTTGGAATGTGTTGTTAAGGTATGATACTACAACGTTATATTTTTGTGGCTCACATTTTAACACCATACATATAGGGGTAGGGACGGAGAACGTATATTAGGAAAGTGGTAAAGTGGTTATTTGAGGTTCGGCTCAGTTTGGGTTAAACAAGTTTTCAAGGCTATAAAGACTTTTTTTTACATGAATGTGATAGAACTACAACTACTACTACAACTACAACTACACCCGCCATCTATGAGCACTTTTCATTCTATAATTTAACTTTGTAAGTAGATGGTGTTCGCTACCTAACTGCTACATGTTGATCTACTCTTCTCAATGTGGTAATTTACAAACTGAGTGCATCTAAATACTACACTCTTTGGCTTAGGAGGCCCTGCGCATGTTCCCATCTGTGCCCTTCATTGCAAGGAGGACGACTGAAGACTGTCACCTGGGTATGTATCTACGTCCATGGGAGGGTTGGTTAGGAGTTAGCAGCACAGTCCTGAGATAATAAGTTGTCAACGTATATTTATTCGGTTTCTTGTTCGTTTGCCTTTGTTTCCCGTTTTTGTGCCCTGTCTTGTTTTCGTTTTGTTTTGGTATGTTTCTTTTTTTCTGTTTTTTGTTCGTTTGTTTTATTTGTGTAGCTTTGTTTTTTTCAGTGTTTCGATACGTGGTAATTTGTGTTGCTATTGTTTTGTTTGTTTGTTTATTTGATGGTCGGTTGTTATATTTGGAGAATAACGTGGGTAAGTTTCTAAAGAAACTGGTACTGCGTCGGTGGGGGAGTGTAACAAGATCATTTGGCTTTATTTATTTATTTATGTTGTTGTTGGAAAACAGCGACGAATACCGTTATCATAGATGTGTTCTTAATGATGACGTGACAATGGTGTTTGTGCTAACCTTATTTTGTAAAGTTCTCGGGGAGACTTAAATCTGTTCGAAAAACGTAGAGTAAAACACGCCCACTTGCCTTGCAGATGGTTACCTGGCTCCAAAAGGTACTGCTATTGGAGTTTGTACAATCGGACTCCACAGAAACCCAAAGGTGTGGGAAGCGCCGCTCGAGTTTAACCCGGATCGTTTTCTTCCTGAGAACAGCCAAGGACGCCATCCATATGCATTTGTTCCTTTCTCTGCTGGGCCACGGAACTGTATCGGTAGGTTTTGTTAGGTTTTATGCATGGAAAGCTTAAACCTGGGCCTAAATTTAGGTAGCGAGGCAGGCAGAAACGAAATAGTGAAAGCGTTTGTTACACCATGGAAGCTGAAAAAAGCGCGACTAATGACAATGACAAAATTCTGTCGCAAAGACAAAGATTATCACAAAAATGTTCTGTGATTCCTTGCAGCGAGCTGACTCCGCAATTTGTCTCCTTGACTTTTTGTTTGTTGTTTTTATTGTTGAAGCAGCGTGTTGTAACACAGGTATTCCCAGCTCATGTTCTGAGAAGAGGGAAAAATGATCATCCACTTATTCCTTGAAACGTCAGGGTGTTTTTTGCTTCTAAAGTGACTTTTTAGATTACTAGTTTCTTGGTATTGCTTGGAATCGTTTAGAATCTGAAGATGTGAAAAGTTGTTTGTAGGACCCTTTTATGATACTTGAATTGACCCAGCAGAAGCTCAAAAAAAGAGATATTGCTCGTTCAGTCATTTTTTTGTTTTGTTTTGTTTTCTTTTTCTTTTTTCCACTGCCCTATCTTATTTTATCTGTTAACCTGTCTTTTGTCCTTACCTTATAGGTCAGCGGTTTGCTCTTCAAGAGGAGAAACTTGTCTTGGCTCACGTGTTGCGTAGTTTTACCCTCGACTCCACTCAGACCTTTGATGAACTCCAGACATGCGGAGAAATTATAACCAGACCAAAGAATGGAATATTCGTCTCTTTAGCCAAACGATGATAAGATATATATGTTAATTGCCGGCTGGAAGGTCCGTATAGTGAAAAACTGTGACCGAGGTCACAGTTTTTCACCACACGGATCGACCCTTAGCCGGTAAATAACATATTTTTTTTTTCAAACTTGACGAAATTCTTTCCGAAAGAACCCGAATGATTTAGGGCTGTAAATACGGCAAGATCTTCCATAAACTGAACAATTTTTGAGCGAGTAAATGGTAGTTAAAATAGAGGTGATGCAAATTAAAGAGAGGTGATTTAAAAGGCTTCCAAACAAACTTTGAAACATTATTTTTACAAGTATCTGTCACAATCTGACACCTGTCAATTAGAGAGCGCGTAAGAAGAAAAACAGCGTAAGAAGACTTGAAAAACAACGGAACTAGTTTGGCAAGGACTGTCACGACAATGTTTACTTCAAAAACAGTCAATGATCTAACGGAAAGTATTATTCACTCTCATCGACGATCCATTCATGTACGAAGATTTACCTCTGTTCATTAAATAAACGGCAGGGAAAGTAATTGTGAGTAAATTCATTTTTTTTTATTTTGAAGTTGCGGCAGTTTGCTCGTTTGTTTGCTGCAATGGCGTGTGTAAACCTGGTCTTTCCTCCACAAAAACTAAATTCGAATGGCACACCAACGAGACACGAGGATGAAATGCGGCCTTTTCTCGATAAATTCCTTCAGTTTCTGTTGTGCAATTTACGGTACAAATCTCCAAATTGAACGGACTTGGAAAGACTCACTGAGAGCGTATATTTGTTGTAGAACTGAAATTAAAACTTCGCTCGTTTAGTACAAACAAATTGTTTGAAATAGTTCAGATATTAAACGAATGAAAGTTCCATCGTTCAGTTTAACTGAAACCAAATATCTCACGTTTTAACTTTCTAGGTGCTTTCTGTGAACGATTGAAATTAACTGCAGACGGTTTTTAGGCCGTTTCTCAATCAACATAATGACACTATTGCTTATATATACAAATTCATTCTGAAACAAATGTTTTTCTGTCAACCAAAGTGATTTGAGAGGGAGAAAGGAGAGGATTTATAAGTCATTTATCGGCTTGAGGTAGTGACCGACGTGTTTGCTTAAAAACACTGCCCAGCCGGAAAAACGAGATATATTTATGAAAAATGATAACGAAAGTTGGGATGTACTCGGCGACTCACGAAAGCGTTACCGTGGCCCGTGGGCAGACTCAGGAAAATACTGACCGAGTAAAGAACCAATCAGATTGCAGGATTCGTTACCGTGCCCTCTAAAACAAAAAAAAAATGGAGGATATCACATGGCCGCGCAGAGATAGGCAGTTTTTATACTAGAGACGCATTATCCGTCTGGACGAACTTGGGCAAACATTTGTAGTTCGTCCGGTTATGCGTCTCTCGTGTAAAGACGGGCACAAGACGCATTATACGTCTAGACGAAATTTCATTTGAAATGCGTCTTGAACGACGCACTTCGAAAGGTAGTTCGTCTGGACGCATAATGCGTCTTTGTGTGTAAAGACGGGCAACGGACGAATAACGTTAAGAAATGAGACCGTGTCGGAAAAAAGCCAGCGGTTATCCGCCCAAGAAAGCAACATGGCGGAGTCAAGTGCAAAAGAGCGAAGTCGACCATGGACAGAAACAGAGCTCAAGTACTTCGCCCTTGTTCTGGCAGACGAAACAAACGAGTTTGCTTACAAACTGGACACGCTTGCGTTGAAGAAGACTGCAAACAAACCTGTCTTCGAGGATATAAAGAAAGCCTTTGAGGAGCACATATCCTCCGAAGAATTTAAAGAAGAAAATGACAGAGAACATCGTCAGTCTAAATCGAAAAAGGCTTTAATTCATCTGAGAATTGATGTTGAAAAGCTTCGAGTGAAATTTAATTGGATAAAAAAACAATGGCGTAAATACACGGATCGCATCAAGAAAGGTAGTGGTAAGTCACCAATTGAAGAGCCTGACTGGTACAAAATCATAAATCCAATTTTTTCGGACACCCACGGTAACCTGGAAATTGCTTCCAAAGCAAGAGATGTTTTGTCTCATGAGAATTCAGACACAGACAGTGACGAAGAGCAGACAGAAACAAGTCATAGCAGTTATCAGGAAGATGATGGTGAGGAAGAGTTAACCTCCGCAAGTGAGAGTGGAACCGAAGGTGTTAAAAGGAAAGTTTTAAAAAATTCATTGGACGTAAAACCATTAGGTCGTAACAAACGAGTAAGAAGTCAGTCCCAGGCCATAAATGAGATCGCAAAGAGTTTTCACGCACTTGGAGAATCACAGCAAAAGCGTTGTGAAAAGATGATGGAAGCAGACAAAGAAAGGCATGCTGAATTTCTTGCTTTTCAGAAAGAGCAAGCCGAATTGAATAGGCAGCATGAGCTAAAGATGCTTCAAATCATCATGAAATATTCAAATCCTCCACCCCAAGGAGCACAGCAGCATCTCCAACAACAAACAATGCCTGTGCAGCCTCTTGTACCTTATTACAATCCAATGCCATATAGCCATACCCCTCCAACCAATCAAGTGGCAAGTGGTAGCCAAGATAGCCACATTTTAGACATGGATAGCCAGAATGATCAAAGATCCATGCGTTGGTATTAGCAAGAGTTCCATTAAGGGTGGGGGACTCATGTTTATGGAGGAGTTGGTGGGGGACTCATGTTTATGGAGGAGTTGGTGGTGGACTCATGTTTATGGAGGAGTTGGTGGGGGACTCATGTTTATGGAGGAGTTGGTGGTGGACTCTTCTTTTCTATAGACAGGGTCATCTATCACACTTATCTTTATTGAGCAATACTGTGAATTTAAGGGGGCATGAGCTTCCCTCTTGCGTTTTGAAACCTCAGACATGTTATTACAGGCAGTTGTGTTTACTTGTAATCCATTTAATGTCAGTTGTGATAAAGGTACCAAAATGTAACCAGTGATCCAGACACTAACATCATTACTGTTCTGTAATTGAAACAAACCATTGTTACAAAGTTTAACGGAACTACAACTTTATAACACTTCTATAGAATTGGATGTATTGGTTAGGGACTGGTCACTATTTATGTAAAGGGTGGGTGAGGGAATTTTTTTTAAGCAATAAGTTTTATTCTTGACCCACCCCTGAAAATTTTTCATTTACTTTTTGACTCACCCCTCAAATAAATGTTATTTTTTAGGCTATGACTCCCCCCCCCCGCCCCAGTATGCCCTCTATGAGGATGAGGTTAACAAGAAGTTCCAACAAAAAATAAACAAGAAAACAGCAGCAAAAATACTTGTTATTCTTTGAAACCAAGGCTGTTTTGCTTTGGACTGTCATGAATTGGTTGGAAATACCATTGAAAGACTTGAAATGATGTAAAAACTTATGTCAAGTAGGTAAAAATACCAGTTCAAGTCTTTCATCATAATATTTCAAGCCAATAATTCATATCAGACTGTTAAGCAGTCTCAAGCTTTTAACCAACCTCGGTTTTTGGGAATGACAATTAAGTATTTCTTTTGTGCTGTTTTTGTTTAGTTGATATAAGAACTTCATGTTCATTTTTGTTGTTGTTGTTTGTCCTCCTATTTTTGCCTTAATACATGTCATTTTATACTGCCTTCAAGAATAATCCATCCCCTTTCATATAAAAAAATAAACCTGACCCCCCTCCCTATGATTTTGTCCTACTCCCCCCTTTTTACCAGTTTATCTAGTTGTTTGGTTGCTTTAGCATAGAGTATTTTACTTCCAGATTACTTAAAATAACTTGAAATAGCAGTAATTTTTACACTAATGGATGAAAGGAAAGCAAAACTTCTGGTTCATACTTAATGTATCAACAAATATTATTTCCTATATCTATTGTGAAGGGAAAATGTTTGAAAAATATTTTGAATATCAAATTTGAATCTATTTACATGTAACAAAACCTGTTTTCCATCAAATCTGCTAAGGATCAAGTAAAGTTCAGTTTCTCAGTTTTTGCCTTTGTTATTAATTTGAATACAGAATCAAGGGGCTACATTTCTTTCCTCTCTGATATCCCACAACAAATTGGCAACGGCTTCTCTTGTTGTATTTCCATCATCAGCTTGGGCATCTCCATTTCGAATCAGATTGAGTTAATTGACCTGAAGTCTCCACCTGGGGTTACAGGGATCACTTCGGTGGATGCAAAGATTATGGAGAGCAATGCAGGTCATGATGATGAGGGAAATGTTGTCTAAATGACATTCTGTCTTTTTGTAGAGAATTCTCCACCGCCCCTTTAACATTCAATAAGCATGTTCAGAAACTACCCTTGCAGAGCAAAGTCTCCTGTTAAAATACCTTTGTTTAGGTACCCTTGTCCCATCTTTGTATGGTTTTAGAAGCCAGGAATGGTTGGGAAAGGCTGAATCACCCACAGTGGTAAACGGAATCTCCCCATGAGGGTCAAGATTCAAAGACCTGTTAGGAAGCACGTGACCAGATTCGATGTCAGAATAAATACCACAACTTCTTAAAAGCCTAGAGTCATGTGTGGATCCTGGGGCGCCCACTGCAGCCCACATAAAACGCTTGTTATAACCAATGAATCCCATATTTGTAACTGAATACCTCTTTTTGTAACTGTAAAAGTTCTTAAGTTTAGTGCTTACGTAAACATGAAACCCATCCCACGCCCCAACACAAGGAAACTCCCAATTTCCCAGAAAATTTTCCAGTTCTTGACTCCACTCTTGTAGATTTCTTGGCAGGTAAACGAATCTGTCATACAAACATCCCACAATGGCCTTATAAACGTCTTGGAAAATGATGTGAGCAGTTGATTCTGCAACCCCAAAGAGATCTCTAACGGTCAAAAACGTGCACCCGTGTGCTAGTCTGTAGAGACATAAAGCCAACTGGGTAGCAGGCGGAGTAGGGTGAGGCTTCATGCGAGTGGGCTCCTTCACGATAAGGTCTTTAATTTCGCTTAGAATAAATTCAAAAGTGTCTCGAGACACCCTTAACCTTTTCTTGAAAGATTCTTCATCCCAGTTTTGATATCCGTCTGTCCACCAATTTCCGTTCCTCAACTCATCAGGACCACGCTCGTTTCTGTCGCTTTTTGTAATCACGATTGCTGACATAACAGCGGGCTGTGAAGCTTCAGTTTCGAACTCCATCTCCCTACGAAAACGTTTCTTTGCCATTTCTTCCTTTAACCTATATTGGTGACCTAAAAACTCTTGTTCTGCCTTTCTCTTACGGGAAAAAAATTTGAGAAGTTCAAGCGCGGCCGCCATCTTTAAATTTTACCGCCAAACAAGGCACACTAGTGCCCATTCTTTTTTTTTTTTCGCCGCGCGGAATATCTCGTTCGTCTTTCGTAGTTCGTCTTGTTATTCGTCCCGTCTTTACACTAGACGCATACCACAAGAGACGCATTATCCGTCTGGACGGATAATGCGTCCTCTAGTATAAAAACGGCCATACGAAAGTTCTCTTCGATTGTTGAAAAATATTTCACGAGAAAGCGAAACCCATGAAAGCGAAAGCGAAACGTTTGTTTTCTACGTTGTCATATGAAAAAACTCGCGTGTTTTTATGAGCCATAATTCGGCTGAAGTTCACTGAACATTTCACTTCAAGATTCTGTATTAGAACCTTAAAAACTTCAGGCAAAAGTGTTAAATTCGACCTACCGAACTATTTTAGTTTGTAAACTATCGCAGAGTGTGAACTTTGATGGTTTTTGAACTTTGATGGTTTGACACTTTTGACAGGTTTTGTCTTATACAGCCAATCAGATTATTTGAACCATTCTAACAGGGATTCTGATTGGCTTATTCATAGTTAGTAGAGGAGACCTCTGGAGTCTTCTCTACTAACTATGATGAGAGTATAGAGCATGCTGACGACACTGTTCTTCGCTTTGGAAATAAAGTTTGTTTTGAAAATTGAAAGTAATACATGGGGAATTTAACGGATTCTTTATTATAAAACAAATAGAGAAGCCTTGACTGTGCTCTGTTCTGTTATAAAGCACTTAGGAAGCGGCTAGAGCACTCAAGAAGTGGGAAGAAACACTCGACTACGTCTCGTGTTTCTCCCTACACTTCTTTCGTGCTCTAGCCGCTTCCTGCGTGCTTTATAACAGAACAGAGCACAGTCAAGGCTTCTCTATTTGTTAAATACAAGATGGCGGCCGTTCTTCCCGCTGGCTTGAAAAGAACAGACAAGGGCCGCTTTTGCAGAGCAAAAGCTTTTATTCGTAATAAGAATACTGCAAATCGGCTGACAGCTTCCTGGTCTGCTCTCGAAAAACAAGGAAATAAAAAAAGGTGCGTGATCCGGAAATCTGATTTGGATTTCCACTTCGCGGCCGTCGATTTGTAGAATTAAATGTCCTCGCTGAGGCTTTGGACGGGGGCTGTGAAGCCTGTGGGATACTTCTACGGCTCTCCGACTGCATAAAAGAAACAGTGTCTGGGCTAGGATCACTAGTCTACATATGCTGTTCAAATTCCGAGTGTGGAGAGACAAATATCTGTCGAACCCCCCGTAGCACCGGAACTAGGAGACCAATCTTTGATGTAAACACGAAGCTCGCTGCAGGTTTGTTTATATTTAATATAGCTAAAAATATTGTTTTCCACAATTAACGCATCCATTTAACATCTAGCCAATTTTTTAATAAGTTGAATCGACATATTTATATCAATGTACCATCACTTGGAGAGTCCACGCTGAAGGCTCGCGAGAGGGAAGTAGGGCCCCAAATTGAAAAGTTGGCAAAGGAATCATGTCTGGAAAGTTTAGAAAGCGAAAGAAACCTGTGGAAAGAGAATATTGAAAAGGAAAATGTGGCGATAGGAGCGTCATTTGACATGGGATGGTGAAAAAGGGGAAAAGCCCACAACAGCCCAACAGGTACACTACAAATTCTACATCTGAAAGAATTGAAAAGGGTGCATTTGGATATGCATTTCATAGAAACCTGCTATTTTTCTTCTCTGGGTTGTTCTTTAGCTTACTGACAGTTTTGGTGTTGGCCAATAGTCAAAATTAATTAAATAAATAATAAATAAATAAAATATATCCTTATTTTCACTACTAGGTGTTGGCTCCACGGTTGGCCTAAAAACTGGCAAGGTGATTTGCTATGGTTCAAGGTCAAAAAAGGATGTATATACATATATTTTGTCTACTGGTACTTTGTTGGAAACAACAAGAGCAATGTCTTTTTTTCAATTTGACCACAAAAAGTACAGAATCATTCAACATATGACAGTACCCATATTTGCCTCCTCTTGAAAGTGTTACCCAGGACCTTAACCCAAAATGTCTTTTGTAAAGGTGTGCAACATGTGAAACTGCCAGCAGACAGTCAAAAAAGCCTCATATACACGACTGCAGGCTCAATTGGGAAGGCTCGTCAAAAGTCATGGAAGCTGATATTTGTGTTGATCTAGTCAAAAGGTAATTACTAACCAGGTATGTAATAACAAAAATAAAAAATAAAACAATAATTATAATAGTAGTTGTTAACATGTTAAATTCACAGTTTTATTGCTACAAAGAGAGACTTGTGGAATCTGTTCTTATGATATCATTGTTACAGTAATGACACTTGAACCATGAACAGTGGAAAGTCTTACAGTACCTTACACCCTTGGTAATAATGACTGAAAATTTAACAAGAAAGCAAACATAAAAATGCACCTACATTTTTGAAAATGAGTATGTTGAAAATGCAGAAAAGAAAATACTTAAGATAATGCCTAGGTGTAATTTGAATGCCCTCACTTTTTATGGCACAAAATTTTATTTTTGTGGTTTTACTCTGCTTAACAGTTGTGGAGAAAAAAAATGCAGTTGTATCTGTTCTTGTTGGGGATGAGGATTCATCCACCATATGCAAAGTGAGGAAAAATGTTGAGCACGAGGTTGAAAAATGGTCAGACGTAGTCTATGCTAAAAGATCCTTTGGTAGCTCACTATACAGCATCAAGACCCAAAACAAAAGCCTGACAGATATGGTTATACAATATTTCCAGCAATGCTTTGGTTACACACTAAACAATTTCAAGGGAATTACCTTAGACACCAAAGGAAATACTAAATCATTTCACTTTGATATTTTAAGGCGCGATTTTACATAATCTCTCCTAGTGCTCTCAGTTTAGCCTGCGTTGCTGGCGTCTGCGGTTTTGGGGGCGGAGGGGAAAATGTTTTTCCTTTTTCTCTCCGCCCCAAAACCGCAGACCGCTAGCAAGGCAGGCCGCGACTCTCAGTTTCGATTTATTTCCCCCACCCAATGTATGAAGTGCTTTCTTCCATAAATAGAGAGAGCAAAAAAATGAAGTTTAATTTAATTTTAATGTAAACAAATTTGATAGTTTCGGCTTCCCTCGAAGGTGATAAAATTTTTTAAAGCGAAAATGGCATTGAAGGCGTTAACCCATTGACCCCTCAAAGTGACTCGCATCTAATTTCAGTAACACCCCTGAATCACACAGTCAAGTCACGGGAATAAAGGAAATGATCACCATCTAAAGAAGTTCTTGATTGTCATACGTAGTCTCGTTGTCCGCATCTTAGGAAATACATTGAAAACAGTATGGAGAATATGCATACTGATTTTTGGGTGTAGAGGATTTACAGCACTGACATTTTAACAAGTTATTACGGCGCGGTCGCTTGTCCTCTAAACATTAGTATAATGTCTTTCAAGATTAACAGAAATAGGTTTTAGGAATGTACATGGATCTTAGGTGGGATTGGGGAAGGTAGGTTTGTGGGAAGGGGGACATGCTACCAGGAAACATTTATATCCACAATTGCTGGATGGCTGACAAGCAGATTCTAAACAGCTTCAGGCAAGTGTCAGCCATTTGCCTAAACAGCGTTTTTAATACCTTAACCTTCACTTGTCGTTAAGAATAGTAAAGAAGGGTAGATGCCACTAAATGAGAAAGAAGACAACTCTTGGAATGAGCTATGAAACTATACGCTGAAATGGTAATGAGACCAAGTGGACTCCAGGTCGGTCTGTAATTATACGAGTGATTAACACCTGAATGCTGAGAAAGAAAATAGACATCGGTAATACGTTTACATAAAAAACAACGACAGGTAACTCAGCGAAATGCGAGACAACAGCGCTCACATGATGCGTACTGTCCACTTACACGGGAATGAGGTGTTAACTGCCCCATCAACTGTCCAATTACAAGCATGACGCTTACACTGTCCTATTAGTGTTCAAATCGGGCTGGTGATAGCCAATCACGTTCGAGAATATTGTTATAGTTTTGATTGTTAATGGTAATAGGACTGAGTGGAGTCCAATTCGGTCTGTAATCGTGCAAGTGATCGGACGACCGCGAATCGGGACTCTAAATTGGTAATCCCGAGAGTAATTACGGACAGAATTGGACGACACGAAATCCTGTCACCAATTAATCATAACCATGACAATTCCCCCCCCCCCCAAAAAAAAAAAAAACCTCTAGAGCAAATATCTCAGTGGAGACAAAGTGAAAGTAAAAATTCCTCCATTTTGGAAATTCCCCAATTTCTCTCAAGAGAAACTGTGAAAGTTTGTTGGGAAGTGGTTGTTGCTATGGTTATTGTGATCGATTCTGTGATTGATGGGCTTTAACTGAGTGGACTTAGTACGATTGGCTGCTTTAACTGTCTGATTACAGCCTACTGTCCGGTTGTCCTATAACAACTTAATAAAATAATTAGTGAAAAACAGAGCAGTTAGTGCACGAATGACATTTGAGGAAGTTGTAATAGTTACGATTTGACCCGCAATTATGAGCTACTTAACTCGGGAGTAGAGCAGTGACTCCTGTCTGTTTGTTATTTTTGAGTCTCTTATTTGTTTGCCTGATCGATTCTCAAGATGTTTTATTTTTCCCATTTTCCCGTTGATGTTACTTAAAATCATACTTTTGACTCTGCTTTCGTCCGTGTTACTTCCCGTTGGTTAAAGTAACAAAAATCTCTCAGTGCCAACTTTGAGACTAAGGCATTCACGTGTGGCCTCGCGTGACAACTCCCCAGGTCCCTCCGGGCTGTAGCTTGTGGTTTCAATTAAGCGCAAACCTGGTAACCAGCAAGGAACAAAATGGCGGATAAACTAAGATCTTGAGCTACTGATGTATCTTAGATATAGGGGTTGATTGTAAAGTAGTTGCATATTTTTATTTTTCTTTAGTTATCTCTAGTGTCTAAGGATGTCTTCACCTTCAACAGACTCTTACTCCGTGCAGGAAAAGGTAGCTACTAAAATACAAATTACCCTTTTTGAATCGCCTGGCATATGTATTAATATAGAGAGATTAACATCGAATGTTCTCGTTAGGTTTGCAGAAGGTTTTCTATATATACTGAGAATTCGATCAACTTTACTTAGGACGAGGCTGGGTCCAATTTTAGCAGGAGTTATGCGGAAGTCTTGCCAGAACTTCTAAGCGTGATTAAAATAGTGAATTTCGTATTAAATAGAAAACAAAATTTATTTTGGGGATTGCTTCGTGCCCGCTATTTGAACAAAGCTTTACAGATGTTTCCCTTTGTGTACTTAGATTCTTCTAGAGCCTTACAGTTACGTTCTAAAAGTTCCAGGAAAACAAGTCAGGGAGAAGCTTATTCAGGTGAGAATCTAGAGCGTTCTCTCAGAGTGTGATTTTTTTCAGTGGAATTTCCTCGTAAGTTATTGTAGGGCTTTTTTTCCCATTTTACAGATTTTTTCTCTTCGAAGTAAAATTGATTAATGGTTATGTTGTGATTTGGAATCAGTTGGCTCAGTGCAAGACTATCTGGACTTGAATCCTCTGAGTGCTGTTTGATCAAAAAGGCCAATGACCAGATTCCACTTCTGCTGCTTATCTCGTGGCTTTTTCTTTAACCCTTTACACCCGAAGATCAGTATGCATATTCTCCTTGCTACTCCCTATACATTTCCAAGGGTGCTGAAAAAGAGAATTTGTCTGACATTCAAGAGAACCTTTAGTTGGTGATCATTTTCTTAATATTCTCATGACCTGAATGTGTGATTGAGGGGTGATATTGTGAAGTGAAATTACATCCTTGTCACTCCTAGGGGTGAAAGGGTCAACTGAGGTGAAACTCTGACCAGCTTGCTCCCCATACTTGCAGCTTTTTATAATTACTATATGAGGCCTTTCCAGGTCTCTTCCACTCTTCATCTGTTTTGTAACTTAAGTAATAGCAGATGGCTCCATCCTGTCAAGGAAGTGGTTCAGGTGACATGTTCTTTTCTACTTCACTTCAAAGCTGATGTCAGTATGGCTTGAGCTATTTTGTATTTCATTGTGGAGAATATTCTTCTGAATCTTTACTGACTATTCTCCTTATTCTGCACAGTAAATCTCTCTCTGAAAGTCAGTAGCCCTGGAGTTTATTTTCTTTGAAACCTACAAAGGAATTTTCTAACTGTATAGTCATCTCAAAATTATCACTCTTTTTTTGTTATTCAACAGGCTTTTAATTTTTGGTTAAAGATCCCAGGAGATAAACTTAGTGTGATAGCAGAGGTGGTAAAGATGTTACACAATTCTAGTTTATTGTAAGTGTTAAGGATTATAAAAATGTATTTCCCAATTCATTATGCACATTTAGAAGTGTAATTTGATAGACAACAAATTTCTTGTAAATGAATTGAAACATACAGTTAAGAACTGGTTCACTTGACTGAAAAAAGACTGCCTAAATACTGTTTAAATTTGGCTTTGCATGGAGAATTAAAGAAAGATGAATCATTTTCCTCTCATACAAAATGAAATTTCAACTATTTTTCTTATTGGTGTTTTTTTATTCCTTTTAATTAATTTCATAATTTTACAAATTTACTCCCAAGTTTAAGTTGCCCTTTCTAGGAATGGTTTTCTATTTAAAGGCTAAGGCAGATGTTAAAAGCAAAGCTGATAAGCTGATTACTTAATGTACAAATGAGTTCAGGGAATATTCAAATTTTGCTACATACATTCTTTGGAGGGTTAAAATAAATAATACAGAACAGTAAGCAGGCACCCCCATTGAATGATTTACAGCTAATACTCAAGCATGGGATGGCTTTCAGATATAGGAATATACTTAATTAGGTTGAGTATACCATGCTTATCACTAATGTAGCTGAACAAGAGTAATCATTATTGGACTGAAGAATAGCTGGGGCCACTTCTAGAAATTAATCATTTGTGTATAGTTTGAATGCCAGTGCATTTTAAGCTACACATCTCATGGTCTATTGTGATTCATTTCATCAGATGACATGTCCATTTTAACACTTGTCTAAAGTCACTTCATAATTGCTTAAAATTATTTTGAATATCATTATGTTTCCAATCAATATCCTATGTTCAGTTTTCGAATAACCACAGATAATTTGCCAAATAATCCAATGCCCTGGAGTAATTCTCAGGACCAAAGTACCTTTGTAACACTAGCATGATTGTAATGTTCTTTTTTCACAGAATTGATGATATAGAAGATAACTCAAAGTTACGAAGAGGAATTCCAGGTATTGTCTCATCACAATCAATGCATTTACTGATAGTAATGTAACTGGCTGTTGATCCAAAGAGTGTTAAATGCACACAGCAGAATGTTGCACCAGGATCTTCCTTGCTTGTACCCCCCTAACGGGCTTCTTTGAAATGCAGGTCTGATGGATATACATGCATAAACCATCTTCACATTTTTCTTTTCATTGATAATTTATTAGTTGCTCACCAGATTTATGGAGTGGCTCACACAATCAACAGTGCTAACTACATGTACTTCAAAGCTTTGGAGAAGGTGCTGTCCTTGAACCATCCAGATTGTATAAACATATTTACAGGTACTCACAGATAAATCCTCTATAGTTCTTATAGTGCAAAACCAGGGGATTATATTTAGCTTGTGGAATTGATATACGTGGTAGCCTCAGTATTGTCAGTACCACTATTTCTGTGAATTATTGTCAGCTCCAGGTTCAGCCCACTAACTCCCTCATGTAGAAGTGATTAAGGTGTGAGTTCTCTTCACAATTGTGATACATCACCAGGCTGAGAAACAGGCTATGAGATTGAAGAAGTCTAGGAAGTTTTGCTAGTCAGAATTTGAGTTAATGGACTAATTTTCAAAGGAATGAACAACATGTATAAATATTTATTCCCTATCTGGCATTTTTTGTAGTTTTTTTATGTATTTGAAGTGTGCTCATAGATCTCTACAATTTCTTCATTCAGAGGAACTGTTAGAGCTTCACAGAGGCCAGGGAATGGATATATACTGGAGAGACAGTTACACCTGCCCATCTGAGGATGAGTATCATGAAATGGTCAAGAAAAGTAAGCTTCAATTCAAACTTAAACTTGTCTCCTACTTTTATGTAGCCCTACTAGGACCTATTTTCTCTCTTTGTGCTTGTGTTTGTGTACATTAGAGCTACAGTCATATAAATTATATCTGACTGTGAATATCAGAGAATAACAAATGTGAAATGCAGACAAAGAGATCTTCACAGTAACAAACATTACTTAAGTAGTACTGGATTTGAACCCAATGACCTTGTTTGCTCAGTTGGTAGAGCACTGCACTGGTATTACAGACATCATGGGTTCAAATCTAGTACAGGCCTGAATTTTATTTCAGGCCTTATTACATAAGTAGTGTTTATTTCTGCATATTATTTCTGCTTATTGCTTTCGTATACACATAAATTATATGCAGCTTCTGGAAAGATTTCTTTTTCCAAGGAGATGTACACTTTCAACCGAGTCATAATCTTATTTTGACCTGTGGAACTTCCATGAGGCCAATAACAAATATTATTGATCCTCCAAATTTACCCTCTGATACTCCTTACATTTGACTTGACTCATACTTTAGCTCCTGGTTGCAGTCACTTTCCTTAGCATATTCACTGGAGGCATGAAATGTTAAGAATTTCTTTAATCAAAATTGCTGTTGCTGTTGAAAATGTCTACTACATATTTTGTTGAATGGCTTTGTTGTGGATTTTAGAGACTGGAGGCCTTTTTAGATTGGCTGTGAGGCTGATGCAATCTTTCAGTGAAAATAGAAGGTGATATTTAATTCTTAGACGTAACCTCTTAATAAGATACTGGGAGCTCTCTTGAAACATTTTTCGGAGTACAGTACAGAGGAGATAAGAAAGCAGTGTGTGTAAAATTTCCCATGTCAGCTAGAGAATATAAAATCACGACATCTATTGATTGCAATTGCTTCCTTATTCAATTCAGGCAGCCAATGCCGTCTGTTTCAAATTTTTGGTCGAAAAAAAAATTTAATTTATTTAAAATTTCTAAAGTTCACTTTTTTCTAGTTTTTTGTTTTGAAATGTTTGGTTCCTTTTTGTTTGTTTGATGGTTTGTTACAGGATGTTGTCCAACTATTTTCCAAACATGGCAACAAAAACATTGGAGACAGCTGATTGTTACCTTTTTATGTTACAAATCCACATAATTTCAAATAAATCTTCACTCACTCTTCTCTTTACTCGTCTTAATCACATTTATCCAAGTATTTTCTTGTATAATTTCAGTAACTTCGTTCCATTACTGGATATACTCGCCTTGTTTTTCCAAATCAGAGATGACTATGCCAACTTACTCTCGGAAGAGGTGGGAAGTGAATTGATTAATCGTAAACAATCTTTTGGTTACATTTCTTTGCGTATGTCAAATATGTAAGTGAATGAAATTTAACCCGGTTTTCACTTTTACTCTTTTCACAACAGTACAAGGAAAACAAAAGTTTTTGTGAAGACCTAACGGAAGGAAAGTTTTCATTTCCGATCATTCATGCCATCCGCAGTGACTCTGAAAGCACCAGAATTTTGAGTATCCTTTTTGAGAGTTTGTCCTCCAGTAGCCCCTCCTAAGTTCTTTAAAGTTCTCTGGGTCGGGTCTCTGGGGAGGTGAGTATGATTTTAAGAGCAGAGGGGAAGGGTTGGGGGGAGGGGGGGGGGAAGAGGAGGCTTCATGCAAAGGAAGAGGGTTATTTTCTGGAATGCCTTGCACATTGTGGTCGTGTATTGCACTCGAGTCAGAAAAATCCTCACATAGACGACGCATCATCGACTACGGCGTTCTGCTATGTGGGAAGTCACAAACGAAGCGAAGTAAGAGAAGATTTAGGGATTCGTAGAAAGGTTTTGCTGTGTTATCTTTGTTACTAATTGGTCACGGCTAAGTAGCCTTAAGAATATGAGTTATTTTGTTTGTTTGTTTTGCTTGTTTTTGTTTGATAATTCGTTTTTTTGTTTTTCGGGCTAGAGGAGGCATGCGCGAGGCGAGCGCCATGTGCGAGTCAGGCGCGAGAGGAGGAGCATTTTATGGACCACATGCATTGGCACATGACTCACTTTTTGTGCTTGCCTTGCGTTTGCCTTTGCTTGCCTTGAAAACGAAAAAAACATTGAGCCCGAGACTGCAGACTGTGGCTTGCCGGCGACAATAGCGCTGTTTTCCTTGAGACCAAGGCCGATTATATGCGACCCTTTTTTTAAACTACAGTAGCCTAATTAATGATTAACAGATCTCATCAAAATTTTTAAAATTCAAAACCTTAATTCCCCATTGCTTAGATATTTTGAGACAGAGGACAACTGACGTAGACATTAAGAAGTATTTTGTAGATTGTTTAGAACAGGTGAGTGAGACATGCTTTGACCAAACTCGTGGTCAGTACTGACATTGAGCACGTACTGTGTTATCAATGTAATAATGTGTTTGTTTGCTTGCTTATTTTCTGGCAGATTGGCTCATTTGCCTACACTAAAGTAATACTCAAGCAAATGGAGGACAAGTAAGTAGAAGCCCATGATAATTCGGTCAATGTCGAAAATTCTCAAACGTGTGATACAATTACAGAAAGGTCTGAGGCTCGATTCCTCATGGGGACCCAGACGTTTTTCTTTGTCCCACGCTCGTAACAAGACGATAACACATCTTTCTCTATTTCTTTACCGAGCCCAAAAACTTACCATCTCTCTTATTCTACTTACAAACATGACGTTATCAACATTGCTGATCCTAGCAGTATGCAGAACTTCGTAATAGACGTCGCTCACCTTAGAGTCTCTGTGGCTCAATGGAAGAACATCGTAGCGCAGAATCTCAGGGTCTGAGGTTCGATTCCTGGTAGGGACTCAGAAGTTTTTCTTTGTCACACGCTCGTGACGAGACGAGAAAACATCTTTCTTTATTTCTTTACCGAGCTTAAAAACTTACCATTTCTCTTAATCTATTTACAAACTACTGAAGGTGTCGCTATTTAAAAAAAAATCTGTACTTGACTGAGCCAGGTAGCACCTTTGGAGCAATGTTTTTTAAATTGTCCCAATGTAATTTGTATCGGGTAGTTATGCGACGACTTGCATTTGATACAAGGTTTCTTTGCTTTTCTTGGTTTTTTTTTGTGTTTTTTTTGTTTCGTTTTGTTTATTTTTTCTGCCAACGAATGTATGAAATAAGTAAATATGACTTACCAATTTATCGTGACGTATGAAAATCGTTTTAATTCGTTTGACTTTTCAGATCTCAAGCACTGATCGCAGATTTGGGCGGAAATCCTCAACTTTCAGCTATAGTCAAACAATTGGCAAAACTTTATTCCTAGGAACTTTTTTTAGAAATAAACTTTAAATAAAAAAATTATAAGTGAATAATCAGAGAAAGACATTACATCATAGACAAATGATTTTAATTGAACGACATAACAGCTTCATATAATGAGAAGAAGGAAAGGTAATGAAGTCAGAATGAATTTGTACGAGTGTGTATCATCATCCTTTTTTCCCATATTAAAATGTTCACTGATTTTCACACTATCACCCGGATTGTCCTCGCTTGCGAACAGTGCTGCACCACTTGAAAGAAGACAGATGCACAATCCCCAACATACCCCAGCGATCTTGGTTTGTTGTGGTTTGCATTTAATCATTGTATCGCTTGATACATTTTCGACAATTACTTTCTGTCGCATTCCATTGGCTATCAATAGGGATCTGTGTTTGCGTTGGTTCTGCTTCACTGCGGTCTACAATTGGATTTCAAAGCCACGCTACTCCTTCAACTAATCAAACGTACCGCTTTAATTTCAATAGTTCCTTTTAAACTAGGGAAATCGACGTAATGCAGATGCTCTTACATCAGACCCAACAAACGAATCCAATCTAATACTCTTGTTGAATCGTCTCGGGGTACGAAGTGTTTGGTTTTCGTCTCTTTTTTAGCCATTATTTGAATTTTGAGTCCACGGTTATTCAAAGCATAGCCCTTGTAACGAGTGTCTGTTTGACTGAGAATCGATTTATATGATTGTTTTGTAATCCCTATGTGAGTCCTGTGACTCTGGAGCCTGCAAGCCAGTACGTATGGCTTCTTCTTGTAAGTGATTCGTCCTATGCCGTCAATAGGGTTTAGTGGTTAAACAGAATCTTCCATTGCTGGAAAATTTTTATACTGACCTTCATTCGAACTCCCACCTGGCTTTCGTTCTTGAAGATTGACTGTTTAGGTTAAAGTATTTAGCGTGGTTTGCTTTAACAGCTCTTCTCTCTATCCATGCTCGTTACAACAATTGTCGCTAATTTAGAGGGGACCAGCATTTTATTGTCTACAAGACTCTGCTCTTTCTTAATCTCTAGCTGTCTGTACTTTTGCATTTTTTTCTCTTGTAATCTTTTTTCTTTTTTTGATAACTTTGTTCGAATAGAACCAAATGCAAGAAATGAGTTGATAATCTTGATTTCAGTTGTTTCCATTGATTTGTAACCTGTTTCTCTCGAGTGTTCGGTTTCACCAGCTAACGGCCACCTCGGTGAGAAACGCTTTTTCCTTCGTTAGGATGAAAATAACCCATGCCTTGGTGTGATGGGAATAAGCTTTCATAACTACCATCTAAGACTTTATTTCACAAAAGGCAATAGCGACTCCGATTTGTAAGATTCATGTACCTGGAGGCGTCTTTAAGAAGAACTGCATGAAATTAAACATTGACTTCCGGCAAACCTCCGAAGCGGGTGGCCTCTTTCACATGCCATGATATCGCACTGTTTTGACAAAGAACGACCTGTGTCACCAAATTAAAGGCGAAATATCGTCCGTGGTGGTTTGGTCTGCGGGCTTTTTATTGTTGAGGGATTCTACGCCAATGTGAACAGAGAATACTTACAGTTTAATTCAATTTCTTCCAGCAAGTTCTTTGTCAAACAACAGACATAATTGGCAGTGAAGATATTTATTGGTAAACTTTACATAGGGTATCAATTAGTAATAGTGTAAGTCGAGGCCTCGCTCAATTGTGTTTAGCAACCTTTATAATCTAAAAGGTCGATACTGTCGGAAGAAAAAGATCAGTCACTGTCGAGGTTCCAATCACAGGTAGGGAAAGGACAGTATCTTGTGAGATGAGTGGATGGTTCGCGATAGTTTTTGTTTTGGTGACATCGTTCCTTCTGGTGGCCGGAAACAAACCCAACAACTGCGGTGTCTATGGTCATTGTTCCACTGATAAAACAGATTCGAAGGAAAATTTGAACAACTTTGGGGCAAACTCGAATTTTGAGAGGAAAAGAAGTCAAGTTAATCAAACCAAAAACTATGTCAAGGAAGAAATATCTTCAAAGAGGGACGACACTTTCACAGATGTGCTTAAAAACCTCTTAGCTAAGGTGGACAAGGCCAAAACTGCAATCACAGACTTGAATAGTGTACCTCAAAGAAACGCTTCTTCTACCGTAAAACCGGTAACGAACCCCGTCAACGTCTCCAAAACAACCGCAGCCCCCGGCACCAGCACTCCCCCAACTGTTCCAACTACGCTAAGCTCAAGTTCCACTTCCGGAAGTACAACCTCGTCCCCGGTCGGAAGTGAGGCCACTACGACTGCGGCACCCACCGTTACAAGCTCTCCAAGCCCTACCCCTACGACCCCGGCCGTGAAACCTACGGGCAACGCCTCGTGTAGTGGAGCTTTAGGGGCTTGTGCCGGTGGTGTGCCTGTGGTGATACCCGGTAAAAATAACATCACTATTGCTCCTGGGGTCGTTTTAACTCCAAATGGTGAAATTATCTTAACTCCACACCTTCCGCTGTTGCCGGGGGCTGGTCAAACTCCAGGAAGTAAACCTTATCCCGGGACCTTTCCCGCTTTATTAGCCGGGTTAGCCGCAGCAACCGGTGCAGCCGGAGCAACCGGAACGGCCCCAGCAACCGGGTCAGTAGGATCTACAGGAGGTGTTACCGCAGTGGCTAGACCAGGAGCTCCCCAAACGTCCTCCATTGCTCAACAAAGTAAGTAAAATTGTCAGAAGATCGTCTTATTTAATCCTTAAACTAGGCGTGGTTGAGAGGTGAAACAGAGCTCAGTTGGGGTTTGTCACTTGAATCAAGCCAAGTGAAGGAAAGCGGCTCCTTTATTCGAACTAAGGGGAAGAAAAATTATTCAGTTTGAAGTTAGATGTCTGAGAAAAATCTGCTGCTTAACAAATATGACCCTATTGTTTGAAATTTTCAAGGACTGCCAGCTTTAGGTAACAGTGCAGCGAGGGTTAATAAAAGACTCAAAACTTTTCCGAGTGGGATGATGGGTACTGACATCACAACGATTAAGAGGTGTCAATTCTGATGTAATACAGTAAAGCCAAAATACCATAATATGAGTTAAAAATGTAAAGACAAATATAGTCTTAAAACCTGAAGAAGCCAAAGGTACGAGGAAGGCAAGAATGAGAAGCAACACAGACACAGATTGCATTTAAATAATCTTGAAAACACCAACAATTAAAAACTAATTTGCAAAGTTGTCTTTTTTACAGGTCCATGTGTCAATAACTTCAAGAGTTGTCAGGATTGGGCTGCTAAAGGAGAGTGCACTAAGAACTCACCGTTTATGATGGTAAACTGTCGACGTAGCTGCACCAACTGTGGTGAGAAAATAACCAATAATGTGTGAGGTTTTTATTGTGTAAATTGATTTTCGCGAAAAATGTTGCAGACTGAATGAAAATGTATTTTCCATGTCATCTCTGACGTTTTAGTTGTTGTTTTTCTCATGCAGCAAAGTGCGAAAACAGCCAACGGCAGTGCATTGATTGGTCAAAACATGGAGAATGCAGCAAGAACAGGCCATATATGGAGCAAAAATGCTGGCGAAGTTGCTCGAAATGCGGTCAGTAAGAAAAAAAAACCTCAACTGAGGAAAGAAAAATCTGTTCTTGTTCCGGTTCTTATCCCATGCTTAATGTTTTCTAGTCGACTCCCATAGTCAGTTTCAAGTTTTTTTTTTTGTCACAGACAGATAGAGAAACGCTAGCGTTGCCACGAAATTCAAGAAATGACATAGCTCAGTAAAGTTTGATAATTCAAGGTTGGAAAAATTCAGCCAAATAACGTCGCCATATTGTATAGCAGACTTGCAACGAGTGTTAGGGAAGAGACCCAGGGGGCATATGACCCATTTTTGCAAAAAAGGACAGTTTGTATATTTATTTAACCTGGCATGCTTCAATTTCAAATGGGGCGTGAGCTTTAGGAGCCTTCTTATCCAAAAATAATTTTCAAGGCTATCGTGATTTCCCCGTCTTTTAGCAGTTCAATTACAATGTAACTAACATTGACTTCATTTTATTCAAAAGCTCCTTGCGTAAACAAATTTCCCCACAAATGCATCACATGGGCTAAAGAAGGCAAATGTTCATCAAATAGAAACTTTATGGAAATGATGTGCTGGAGAAGCTGCTCAAATTGTGGTAAGAGGAAACTGGATTGCTTGAATGACTGTCTACTGCATCCAATCAATAATTGGAATAGAAAATGAGAAGCGACTGATCGCTCGCCTGACCCTTTGACTGATCGGCAAAACGGACACCCCAGCAAAATGTTTGCTTGATACACTAAGTTTCTTGAAATGCCATGTTGTGACAAAGTAGATCACTCTTTTTCTTTGCTAGAATTGCAGTTCCTGGGTGGTTGATACGCTTTATTACAGATCATAGGGATTGGGTTAAGGCCTTAGCCGTTATTATGCTGTATTCCAGAGCAGGATGTTTAATCTCACAGCAACCTTGCTCCATCGTGACAGATAAGTTAGGTTCCGAAAATTTCAAGGAACATGGCAAACTGCCGGAGGTTACCTGACATAAAAGAGATAAAAGAGATGAGACGCAGCATTATAGCGTTAACTCGCTGAACTCGGGACCAAACGGTTCGGGTACAAAGCCCTCGAAATCCCTGTGCTCTTGATTAGGACACTCAAAACTCCCCTCTTCACTCAGGACTGAAAATTGTGTCGGCAAACTGTCAGGAAAACCTAGAGTACCTTACTAAGAGCTGGGCGCTAACCCTTCAATGGATCATTTCTACTAGTTAGTCGAATAGGTTTCCTACCTTTCTTCACATTTCAATTGTTTTCACAATTCAGTTAAATGCGAGAACAAGCGAGATGGATGTGTGGATTGGGCTGCGGATGGGCAATGCACTAAGACTGCTCCTTTTATGTTAGAAAACTGCTGGAAAAGCTGTTCGTTTTGTGGTGAGTTACATTTTATAGGTTTTGATGATAATCATTACTATTATAGCGATTCACTCAACATTAAAGCTCCTTTCTCAAAAGGATGCCCCGAATTTAATCTCCTCTCTTGTTGTAACTCTACTCCTAAGAGAAATATCCATTGATGGAGTAAAGTCAGAATGAAAGCTGAAGCTGGTGTTGAAATTATGCGGAAACCGTTGATAGTGTTGATAAAACTGTCACTATGATACTGCGAGTTAAAGACTGCAGTAACTGTCATCAAAATGGACGACAATGTCTTTCAAGGGAAAATTCGTTACATTACATTGATAACAGCTTCCAGCGTGTACGAAAGATTGTAAACAGTACTAAAACTATCACAGTACTTGTTGAGAAGAATAAGTAGAAGACTGTAGTGCCTTAGAAATACTAGCTCAAAGACTATTAATTACGAAAAAAAAATTACCCGTTTCGTTTTAAGTTATCGAAAAAGAGTGACACCAGGTCGCACACGTCATGCGGCGCTAACAATAACTTTTTTAGGCGCCAGGATTGCAAATTATTACGTAATTGTCTTTGTTCGGGGTTTGCTTAGTTTAGTTTTCGCGTCTTTGCAGATTTGTTACCTTTGTTAATTAGTCTTATTTTGTAAGCCAAACTTTTCCCGATCGGAAGATGTATTGGTAGCAGAGTGTTAGAGTGTCTCCCGAAGAATCTCGATACTAGTATATCTTTGGCGTTTCGTCCAACCAGCACCAGTATATTTTGTTATATACTAATATTTCTTACAATATTAATGTTTCATAATTTTTATACTAATCGTCATTATTATTAGTATTGCTGTCATTATTAAGGAAACTTAAATCATTTTGATGATTGTTATGATGCATTTTAATAATCTAATAATTAAAAACCATCGTGAGTACTTAAAATAGTTCAATACATTTGTATGAGTTTAGCTGAAACCTCAGGAAAACCAACTTAGGAGCACAGGAATTGCAAAGAGGAAGTTGCTTGAGTCTTTTTCATTTTTTTTTAGGCTTCTAGTAGGCCCTCATTAATAGCGCTTCGGCACGAGCGTTTTTTCGCCCGCGTGAAAGGTTGAGGCTTTGAACGACGCGATACGGCGAGAGATCTCCAAGGGGTCTATCACTAATATAGACCCCCAACAAACCTCTCCCCGACTCGTCTCAAATCATCCTGCGGACAGATAAACGCGCGTTCTGCAGCGCTACGTTATTCCGTTCGCTACATTCCATAATGTTGAAGATGACGGTGATGAAGTTGATAATAATGATGATCTTCATTTTCATCATTATCGTCATGATCATCATCATCACCATCATTATTTTAATAATTTATTAGTCCATTATTAATGTTGTTCCCTTACAGCTCCTTGTATCGATAAGCATCCTACCAATTGTCCACTCTGGGCTAAGGATGGAGAGTGCAAGAAAAATAGGAAATTTATGGAAGACAATTGTTGGAAAAGTTGCTCAAACTGTAAGTGCTTTTGTTTCATTGCTTGTGTATCAATAATAAAAATAACCTTTCGAGGGTGATGAGAAGATTCTTCTTGATCCGCTCTTGATTTCGATCTTGATACTCAAATGGCATTCGAATTTTTCCCCACAGGTTGCAAGGATAAAAACAAACACTGTTCAGAGTGGGCCAAAGCCCAAGAATGCACAAAAAACCCTGATTTTATGAACGAAAACTGTGCTAAGAGTTGTAAAAAATGCTGAGCATATATATTGCTACTTCACTCAGGCAATGTTGGAAGATCAGTGGGGAGCTCTTCTCGAAACGCCAACCTTTACAAACCATTTTAACGTCATTATAACACAAAATATTCAACTTCTCGAGAAATGAATTGCAGTAGTCTCTTGACAATTTTTTTGTTTGACTCGAGGCCGTTTGACTCATCGATTTACAGTCAACAAAGCTATTCAGTATACGTCTAATGGTTATAAAGATAAATTAGACTTACAAATCTCGTACGTAGATGAAGTATTTCTTACGAAGTGGCCTAGGTAGGAATTAATAGGACCGTATATACATCCTTGATAAAGGATATTCCCACTGTCACGTGCGCATTGTAGTTAGTTTTCCGCTCATAAAGGAAAGCTGTCTAACATCGATTTATCGGTTCCTATTTTATTATTCTTTCGTTCTTAATGATTAACGAGAGCACTTCATTTCCAATGAAAATATGTGTCAGCTTGGAGCCTATTTTTAGCAAATGTCAATTTTAAAGGTCGCTTAAAAAGAGAAATGTAGATAATGTTATGATAAATGTCTTCCTAGGGAAAAAAATAAATGGCCAATGTAGAAGAAAATTATTAAGATAAATAGAGATGAAAGTCAAATGGAACCACAGTTTCGTTAGCTGGTTATTGTCCGTCTTGATCCATTTTTCTTTAATCCTCCTCAGATGGGGCTTTAGGAAGCTTTCTGGAACTTCGATAGAGGGAGGGATGGGAAGGAAGATGAAGAGAGCTTTTAGGAGGTTAATCCCCCCAAATACTTTTTTCAATCCCTATGTCACTATGAAGGTATTCCATTTTTTACCAAAAGCGAAAAAAAAAACAAAAGCAAAAGACAGATAAAAAAAAACCGTGTAACAACCTTAAAAGGTTTGTCCTGAGTATTTAACCAGTGATTTGTTTCACCAATCATACCTTGGTAGTAGAGCGCATAGGTGGGGAGCCATGTTTTACTCTGGCTTTGACGTCGTGAACTGTCGGTAGATTACCGTACACCAAAACTTTGAAATGAAATTACTTTAAATATATCTATCTTCTCAACATGAAAAGATAGTTATTAAAATATCGCGCTTTATTACAAAGGGCAGTTGCACTGAATTGTGTCACGATCCAACAAGATTAAACTCAAACAGCAGGGTTAGTAAGCTTGGCAGATGTTTCTCAGTGGTCAAGATCTTTCCATCTGCGATTGTTTGTGTCAAGTTAATAGTGTTTTAGTCTAAGAAAATGGACTTCTCAGCCTCCTACCGATAAGCACGTTCATTTAACAGTTTTAAGGTGATGCTTTAACTCCACAAAGCTTCGACCAATAAGATCGTAACTTAATACGTAAGAAACACTATGAAAGGTACTTCATTATTTAAGACTTTCAGTTAGTCTGATTTAAGCATGTAAGCTTTTAAATCTTTAAGAGTTAATTTTACATCAACTTCAATACATTTGTCTTCGGTTGCGTGGTTGCAAAATGGAGATTCGTTTTGTTGTAATCCACCTTTTAATGTGGTGTATAATATACCTTAAGGTAAGTAAAAAAGGTTTTTATTTACGCCAGCGTTGTTTGGAATTAAGGCGTGAAGTTAATTAAGGCCTACGTTTCTTCATTTACAAAGTGAGTTTTTTTACCGAGCCATGATTTGTTGTTGTGGACAGACCTAAAAACTTTGGAGATGAAAGGGTTAATCAAATCAATGCAAACAGCTCGTCATATCTAGTTTACGAAGACATAGAAATTATTGTTAATGTCAGGAAAACAAATTTAAAATCTCGTAATTATTCTCTATCATTTTCGAGTCCTTTTCAGCAAAGCTATATCTGGTCCCTTAAATGTATTAATTTCTAGATCTGAAGAAAGAATCTAATCCTGGGCCTCATTCCCCAAAGTGTTGTCATATGTCATATGCCGGCAGTTGCGTAACCTCTTAACTCTACGGCGGCAAGGCTTTTCCTCCTTGTAAAGTTAAATGATTCCTTTTTTTCTCGATGTGCAGGGGATTTCCATAGCTCGAACTACACCAATATTAAATGTACAGGTTGCAGTAGATGACAGCGAGCCCTTGTTTCAAGGGTAAGATGAGCAAAAGCTAGTTTTAAAACATTTACAAGATTTTTTTTATTTACTTTGTTTAGCACTAGCGTGACTGCTCTCTAGCATATTCAGCTCTTGCTTGTCATAATTAATTATTTAATTGTCGAAAACAACAAATAGATACATGATTAAAGTGTCAGTGGGATATTGAAAATGTGAATTCCAAGGGCGATTATTGGAAAAGCCTATGGAAGGACATTTTTTCAGTTTCACCATTTAAAAAGCAAAATCTTTTATTTATTTGCCCCGAAACAAGATTTTTTGCTCATCTATGTTATATCTAAGTGGCGAGACTGTTTCCCCGCTATAGTCTGCCCTAGCTTGTCATAATACATAATTTAATAGTCAACCAAAAAAATGAAAAAATAAAATAATAAAATATTTTGAAATTTTTCATTCTTGATTTTTTTCACAGAAACAAAACTAAAGTCAACGTAAATGTAACCCATAATAACAACTCAACGTCTGCGGTTAGCCATGTATCTATCATTCTACAGGCTTCATTTAAAGCAGAATTCAGTTCAGTAAACTTAACTTCGTTCTCAGAGATTCCAGATGTGCTACAAAATAACAGAGTCGAGGTACGATTCCTCTCTTGTTCACATTTCTATTCAGTAAATCATCTCATTTCAAGGAAATACTGGGAAAAAAGGTATAATCACACAAACAAATATAACGGAAAGCCGTCAGTGGACGTTCCCAAAATTGAACCGCGTGTGTCTTGTAAGTTCCCATCCATGTCTTATCTCTTTGTGCATAGTGTTAAGTTCGATCACAGTTTTACAAAACAATTAAAAAGCAGGAGAAATCTTGAATTAACTAATGTAGTCAAAAAGTTGAATTGATTCAGTTAGTTGTAGTTCATAATACCGTTCTTTGGCTTTTTTCAGCTCAACAGGCTCGAGCTGGGCCAACAATTCTCGTTTGAAGTAGTCATTTCCATTGATCCTCAAGGACTCACTGAGCCCGGTCGCCTTCACGTAGCTTATGTGATCAGCACCATAACATATAGCGGTGAATACGATAATTTTACAGATCCAAATAACGGAACAAGGCTGACTAAAACTTCTGACAATTTTCACACTTCGTTCTACTTC
Organism: Pocillopora damicornis; assembly: GCF_964200805.1. NCBI lineage: Eukaryota > Metazoa > Cnidaria > Anthozoa > Scleractinia > Pocilloporidae > Pocillopora > Pocillopora damicornis. Next base: position 20,664,325 of record NC_142670.1, on the reverse strand, counting down.
TACGTACCAGGTTTGTTACGGAGTGCTAGACTAGACGCCTTTAACTTGTCTCTGCTAAGTACACAAATATGAAAAAAAGGCATCAAATGTGGTCGTAATGAAAGAACTCAAGAGCCATCAAGTTTCATTCTTTCTCGGCCATGACGTACGGACCTCGCTGTGCTTGATCCGTACTTCATGACCTCGAAGGAGTGTATTTTCAACGTCTCATTACTTCATCTCTTTATTGAAACCAAGAAAATTTCTAATGATGAACGAAGGTTGTGAAAAGAGTAGAAATTGTTTCGGAGCCTACATGATGGAAGCTGTTATTATCCATCAATCTGCATGTTGAAACATTGGGTAAATTTTTTTTAAAGAAGCATCTTCTTTTCTATGCAAATCTTCACATAGGTCGAAGATGACCATTAACAAGACAAAAGGTAACATAGCACGCACTACTTTTGAAACAAGCCGCCTCACAGCGAAATTGTAACTATAGAAATGAAACCTCTCACAGCCAATATCTCTGACAAACCGATCGCGAAAATGTGCCAAAGATATCGTGATATGCACAGCCTAGAATTTTTCTTATTAGACTCCCCCTGTGTTCAACCGCTGGGCATGAGAAGTGGGTACATCAAGGAGAGCCAACTTTTATCATCGTCATTCTTCAAGACATCTCAAGATTCACTTGGTCACAGTCCCCATCGGGCTAGGCTTGGCAGCTCAGGGTACTGGTCCCCTGCCGATGGAAGCGCTTCAATTGACAGAGAACAGTTTATACTAATCAACTTTGAGAGATTCATCCGTCTGAAAATGGTTTGTTTGAGCACCTTTTGTTGTGCAAAACTACTTAAACAAAGATTTATGTGTGTCGCGGTCACTTTTTAAAGAAGTGTAAGTCAGTTGTTTACGCTCAGAGTTAAAAAAGTGATCAATTTATGGATTTTATTTCATAGTTTAGTCTACAAACCATTATTGGTTGACTGCATTGGCTTTGTTCACTTATTTCTTAAAATTCTAGATCGTGTTACAAGGAAAACCAAATTCTGAAGAACACGTCAAAACTTTTAATGCTTGGACGAGTCTTGACGGGGAGGAGTGGAAGAAAGAAAAACCTCTACCTAAGGTTTCTATATTATTACATTTTTTATCTAATAGCTTGCAATCGGTGCACTTACTAATAGGAATTCATAGATTATTTATGTTTCATAGGCATCTATGAACGGTGATCACTCTAAATAACTGACTTTCGAATTAATCGATGAGCTGCCTATTTTATACTGAGCTTATTTATGAGAATCTGTTTACATAAATCTGCACAGCCTAGCGCCTGGTTCCGTGAATGAAAGTGCGAGAAGAGAGGAAGAAAGAAAAAAAGGCGGTGCTAATTTATGATAACATCAGGTCGGGCGGGAAATATTGGCTCCACACCTCTTGACCACGAGCCACTGAATGTTTTACCTTCAGGCCCTCTCACTTAATCAAAGAAGCAAAGAAACGACCCTCTCACTTAATCAAAGAAGCTAAGAAACAAAGCTCTACCGTGTTAGCCAGATATGAACAATGGCTACGAACACACTCTCCAAAATCAATTGTTTTTATGCGTATATCTGCACGGTAAGCGTGTCATACCATTAGCGTGCGAGCGTGTTATAACGTGCCGTGTGCGTGCGTTTACCTTATTCTCTGAAGCCCCGCGGAGGGTGACATATTCTTAATCGTAGACCCCGTATTTAACATTGACTTTTTTCCTCGACTGTTTTTCTCAAAGTTTTAGCTGGAATAGACTTCAGCGCGCCTCACTAGAAATCATACTACCAGCCAGGCACAACTTTATGAAAACTGTTGTCCCTCGATTGTTCACTAATCAGTCGAAACCCCTCTATTTGTCGCATGTGTTTCAATCTATTCCCAGTTGTCTGTAAAAGCGCTTTCCCTGCCTCAGCAAGCAAAATCAACTTTTGTTATTTTTTTCATTTTTTTTTTCATCATGAAAGATCTTTAATCGTTATTATTTTTTTGCCAGGGCCTTGTCAACGTAACAAATGGAAATGCGGCAATCCCAACGGCTTACAGGTCTCCTACTTCTATTCGATTTCTAAGAATTCAGCCTACTTCTTGGCACAAAGGAAGTGCTCTTCGAATTGAAGTTTATGGCTGTTACATAAATGAGACAGCACCCACAAAAGGTAGGTTTGTTGATCCATTAGACTGCTGTTTGCTTAGCCTCTGATTTTGCAGTAAAGGTGCATAAAAATTGTAGGATAAAAATTTATCTTTGTATGGAACATTTAAAACAAAGATATGTTTGGAGACGTACACGTACCTATACTGGTCAAGCCTAGAACTTTCGTCACAGACCGTCTGAGGCAATAGAGCAGAAGATTTTTCTCGAAACACAGTTTAGTCTTTGAACAATTGCCTAACATTAGAAGACGATATACCTGTTCAGTTAAGAAATATCCATTTAAGAAATATCACGCATGTCTTTAAACAATTTCACGTCACGTTCGCTCTCTCTTATCTTTAGTAACTCTCTTGGCCGGCGCATCAGAGCACGTGCAGCTACCTAACAGTGAATTATCACAATTGGACTATCATTTTACGTGTAACTATAGTTATAGTTGGGTTGTTAGTCAAGACCACTAAAGTTTGGAACCAACAGCCTTTAATTCCACTCTTGAATTGTATAATTATTCAAATCGTTTCATCTGATAGCTTAAATGTCCAATGCCACTTTTAACATAAAGTATGTCAATTAGCAACACGCTAACTTTGTGAAAGTGAGATAACATCTTTTAAAAAAATTTGAATCCTTTATTTTAGGAACACAATCCGTGCTGCGCATGCTCCGAGGCTGTCCTACCGGCGGGAGAATAGTCAATGATGCTCAAATTCTAAAAGCATCTTGTATGCAGACAGATTGAAGAAAAAACTAAAGTTCTAAGTTCTGCCGTTGAAATGTTACTTGTTTCAGAGTTCCCTGCACTTGGAGTGGAGAAGCAGCTAATAACAGATACTCAGATGACTGCTTCCTCCAACGCTGATCTGCCAAAGTTGAATGCTTCTAGTGGCCGATTGAACTTCAACAGCGCTTGGTGCTCAGCAAACTCCAATGAGCTACCGCTCTTTTTACAAATTGATCTTCATGAAATCCACATAATTACAGCGGTAAGTATGAAAGTGAATGATTTGCAGTCTCAAGGTTACCGTGAGTTACTGATCGTTCTTTGAGAGCGACACAGTTCCTTACGATGTTATTCACTTTTGCCACGAAAATACAATGCAATCGAAATTCAGAGCTGCTGATCTACACCCTCGTGCTCCACCACTGAGTTTCACAAAATCGATGGTTAGGCAAATCAATACATGGTTTATGTGTTATAAGCGTCCTGTACGTTGCCATTCCTGAACGAAATGTTCCTTTCATTACTTCCTTCTTTGTATCCGAATATCTCGTCGTATTTTATGGAATTTAACATCTTCTCAAACAGCTTTGAGTAACGGCAACCAAAGCAAAACAGGAGGAAAAGTCTTAATGCATTGTTTCATTTCTTCAAATTGTAGGTCGCTACCCAGCCACGGCATTCAAATATCGGTAATGTTCAAAGCGTGACAAAATACAACTTGAATTACTCAGAGGATGGAGCCAATTGGAGAATATATCAACATAATGGGAAGGACAAGGTAGTTTTTTTCTTCATTTTATAAATTTCAGGACAAAGTTATAAATGTCACCAACCTGCAGGTGGGAAAATTTCCAGAGATGCACTAATATAGCATTCCAACCAAAAGGAGTAGCAATAATCCTTAGGCTCCAACTTATAAAAACCGAGGAAGGCGTTAATTTAAGAGGGGGTGAATAGGGGTATGCAAATCCTAAAGCAAAGCTACAATTTGATAACCAAATCCGTCAATCCGTTAAAAAAATCGTTAAATCCGAATCCGTTTGCTAATTGCGCACTCCGCTTAAATCTGTCCATTATTGTAGGTATATTGATTCTACTTAACAGCTTATCGGTTTCGTTTAATATTGATGGCATTTCAAGTTCCAACTGCTTGTCAGTGTCAGTGGTGTATCTTTCTTGACGTCCAGATACACGAGAACCCCTGTTGAGCTTGATGGCAATATTTTCACCCAAACCAAGCTCTTTTGCCGTGGAGTCCAATGCAGCAAACTCACTAAATAAAATTAGAAAGCGACATTTTATAAGGCAATTTAAGTACCAATAGGCTTTAGAGACCTTTCAATTAATTTCTATTAGCCACAAAATTACTGCTTTGCCTTTTAAAAGTTTTCATAAATTAAAAACTTACCACACGTTTTTACAATGCTAGAAGCTTGGTCACACTTTTCTAAGTGTCGGAATCCACTTGGCAGCGAATTTTTTTTTTTTAATGTAATCATAGCCTTTGGCCCCTTCATTGTAAAAAGAATGCAACGCATTCTATTGTCGTCAATTCCATTAATACCTACTGAACACGAACAGAGAACTAAGTGAAATCGATGTCAATATACCAGCATGGTCGGCATGTACCACGCGGTTCGTTCAAAGGTCGACAAAAAGTGCTTTAGAAATGTACTTAAAATGCGTCCAAGTCAGAGGTCATCTTTCAGATCACATACCAAATATACTCTGCGAAAAACTACCGGGAAAACTGGACAATAACAGCGCCAAAGACCATAGCTTTCCAATTGATCCAATCGCAACCAGAGCGATACAGTGTCACGGATAAGAGCGTGAACACAGCGCATGTCCCACTGGCAACATGTCACGGTGTCCTGCTGGCCATAGTGCGTTACTATATCCCTGATGCGTGACATTCACCCTCCTCATTTAAATGTATGAACGACGTTATTTACGATACTCACCTTCTGGTTCTCACCTAACAGTTTCGTTGTTGTTGTTGATCTTCAGAAGTTCCTTGGAAACTTAGTTGAAGGTATCGCTACTAAAACTCACCTGCCAATTCCGGTGAAGGCGCGACTGATTCGATTTCTACCTCTTGGAATGATATCTTCTACATGTATGCGAGTTGAACTATATGGAGAAAAATCTTCCACGGAAAGTACAGGTAAATGATCTTCAAAAAAGTGAATGTTATGAAATCTATTTTTCTGAAAGGCAAAGGAAAAGAATGCTACTTAATATTCTTAATGATATTTTTGGCCCTCAGTTACGTTTTCGTTGCTTTTTTGTTTCTAGAGTTTGCAAACCTAGATTGAGCTTAGTTCCTTCTACCAACTTCTGCTCGTCCAATATCATTTGCTTCTCTTCTCGTAAACAAGCTGTCCCTTGATTTGTCTCTGATTTACCTTATACTATCGATATTTTCAATTCCACAACAGACTTTGTCAATGCTTTCAAGTTGCCTCCCGGGTTACCAATCTATTTCCTTAAGTTTGCAGGATTTTTTAAATGTAGTATGTTCTAGGAAGAGACAACAACGACTAAGGTGTTAGGAATAATATTTCCCACATGATTTATACTGACTTGTTTATATCATTGGTACAAAAAGCCTTTATTTTTACTTAGAAGCTACTCCAGTTTGCCTCGCCCCTCAAGATGTGGCTTGGTAGCTCAGTTAGCACGGTAGCACCCAATTAACATTTTGGAGGCCTAGGTTCTAGCCCCTTTGAAGGCTAATTTAGTTGCGAATCAATTCCATCTATTCCATCAATTCCAATTACATACCTTTAGGAATGACATTACAACTTTCCCACGCCTCCAAAAAAGTGAAGTATACATATAGAAAAATAGATCGAAAGATCCATTTTTATGATATAAACATGTTCTATATCTTTTTGAAGGGAAGCCTCCAGTCTATCAACGAAGTATTCTTCTAGATGATAAAAAGAAAATGCTTTTCTTATGTAACAAAGAATTTTTAAGGTACGTAGGTAACAGACGGAATTTTCTTACTTAGGGTCGCAAGTAAGTATTAGCATGATTAAATCGATTTCATGTCCCTTTCGAGAATCATCCAGACTCCCACAGTATTTGCCGTATCGGACAGACTCTTGAAATATGTGACATTTTGTCACTTGATGCCGGAGAATGAGAAGCAGCCCCAGGTGATAATGAACCAGAGAAATAATTTCAGAAGATCTTATTTTTATTATTTTGATCTTTTACTTGTCTTACAGAAGGTACCATCCCAGCATAAAAATCTATAAATAAATCATGTTATGGTCATTTTGGTAGGAAATCCCGTATAGCTCCAATGAAACCAAATATGGTTAACGTTATTGTGCATGTATAACCTAATATAACTGTTGATACTCAATGAGTTTTAGACGCCTTTTCGAAAAGTGAGAGTAAACTGAGCCAAGACGGCAACAAATGCATCTTTTGATCGGAATCAAAATTTCCTTTTTCCTGAATTAACGTGATTAAATCGCCCCTTGTGCCCACACAGGATCAAGGCGGTATGCTTCATCAGGAGATATTTAAAGGACGAAAGTTGGATAGGTAAGCTGACGTTACTAATTCTTATTCTATCCTTTGCAGTGGTACAGGCATCTTCTCTCCCTCTTTTTAGTCCCTCTTTATGTCTTCTTTCTTTTTCCTAACCTCATCGCTCCCGTGCCAGGCGGGAGACATCCACCGTCCTCCCCTTCCTTTCTTGATCCTGGGCTTCGACTTCCATTTATGTTCCGCTGACCTCCCCTACTTAGTGATCAGTTGTTTGTTCGTTTGGCTTATTTGCTTGTTTGTTTGCCTTTTTTTTAATTTTTTTACCTTTCCATTCCCTTTCGACACACGAGAGAGGCCTGTTTGGTTACACTATGGCGTGGTATCATCTAAGGCGGACATATTTTATTTCTTTTCTTTTTGTTTTGAGCCAGGAAACCCCTCTGTGTCTCTACTCCCAGTGTCTTCATTGATAATGATATTAAGTCAATTCACTCCAGGGAAAAACCGTAGTCTTCTTCTTTGTCAAAAATACAATATTCAAGAAAAGGCACGAGATCGGAAGAATGAGTCTATTTTAACTGTTTATAGAGACTCCGTCCTAATTGCGAGCCTGCTCCCTTACTAGATCACCACTATTGAAATTAGTTGCTCTCGCCCTTACCAGCTCGCCCTCAGTTCGAGGTGAATTTTTTTTTCAGGTTTGGACAGACGCATTGTCAGCATTCTTGGTTATGATCAGAATGAAGACGTTATCTATGGCGTGGCCAGAAACAGAAGATCGTACTTACGATGTAACGTTACCAAGTGTGCTGCTATTCCGCGTGAAGTCTGGTTAAAGTTGAGGGATTTGTCAACCACAATCTTATCCACAGAGATTGCTTTTGTTCCGGAGACAGGCCATGATTTTACTGATACTCAAATTTCTGAATACAAACTGGTTGATAACGACGGCAATAAATGGGGAGGTGTTTGAAGCTCATAATCATTATCTTTGGAGCGTTTTAATGTCTAATATCTCTTTAAAAAATATATAGTTCATCTAAGTTGCAAATAATGAGAAACACTCTATGCTACAAGGTTTTTCTATCTACCATTCAGGACATATGAAAAAGTTGGAGGGGGGGGGGGAAAAGGTGTGGCGGGTAGGGAGGTCTCCATTTTCACCATCAGATTGGTGGTTCATTTTGTGCCGCTCTTCGTCTCTTCAGATCTCAATAGGAGGAGTCAGGTGACAATTAAAAGACTTCTAATTTGTCTCTTCCGGTTGGCATTTTTTCAGTTAGAATCTATCAATCTTCCTTAAACTGACGATGGTCCAGCTTTATTCTAATTATCGATTTTCCTTTTCATTCTAATTTTTTTAACTTATAGCTTCAGCAGTGGGTATTCATTTCTTCAAAGGGGAAGAGCAAACATGGAAATTGATGGCCCATTGGCGGGCTAGGGGTAAGAGGTTTTTTAAATTCTATTTCTTTTCATTTTTATAACATGATTTGTCCTGTTTTAAATCGATAAATCAACAATGGAAACAAACAAATTTAGGGTTGGTTTAACGATGAAAAGAAATGACGGAAACGAAGGACAAATGCGCGGAGAAGACAAAATATTGAGAGATGCGTTTGACCACTTAACTACTATCTAGTTTTTGTTTTTTTTCTTTTTGTAGATTCAACTACATTGTTAACAACAGTGACTGCCTTGCAAAGAATTAAAAAAACTAAAAAGATTAGAAACAACTGATTGATTCACTGCTTTTCTTGTCAGATCTAAACAAATGTTACAGTGGACCTTGTGATAATGGCGGTTCTTGTGTTGGGAATAAAAATGAATACACTTGCATCTGCCTCAGCGATTGGGCAGGAAAGAACTGTGAAACCAAGTGTGAGTGCCCTCTTGAACATTGTTATCGTGATCAATAATGAGAATGATTTAAATTGCATCTCACTTATACGATATTGATTGATTAGAGGCATCCATCCATCCATACATTCGAGTGGCTGAGCTTTCTTCTGTTTGTTCCTTCGTTCATTAAATATCCTGTCTTGATACCTTTCTTATTTTCTTGCTTGCACGTTTGGTTGATTATATTTTGTTCTTTTCCTAATTAACTCGAATCACTCTCACACACGCCAAACGGTGGCGTATATTTCAAACACAATTTTAAACTTTTTCCACTTCTTGAATTGTTAAAAGTTTAATTAAACGTTATCCCATGCATTTTTTCTTCTGTGTAGTTGTTGTCCCTCAAGTTGAGGTGACGAAGTCCACCTGCAATTCAACCACGAACAAAGTGGAAACGGGAACAATCAACACTCCAAAATATCCCAAGGACTATGGCAGTAATAGTCGTTGTGAATGGCTTATTACCTCATCACATCGGATTAAACTGGTTTTTAATTACTTTTTCGTGGAGAATGGTTGGGATTATTTCCATGTCTACGAGGGAAAATCCGCCAGCTCCAAACGGATTGGCAAGCTTACTGGAGGTCATACTAACAAAGTCATCAAAAGTTCTGGAAATTACCTTTATCTAAAGTTCACCTCCGATTCAGTAATCAACAAAAAAGGATTCTTTATAGCTTATGAAGGTAACTCATTTACATCATTGATACTGTTACTATTATAGGTGTACTTTTTATTAGTAAACATCTCAATTTCCTCGAAGTCTTTCAAATTGTCTGTTTGTGTGGCTCACTTCTCGTCTTTCCTTTTTTCGGTTTTGTTCAAATTTGTGACATAATATCATTCTTATCTTACAGGCATAATTTAACAGAGTCTTAACAAGACTCTGCCGTCTTGTCGAGGAAGGGGGAAGATGAAGGCCACTGTCATCGCTCAACCGGGAGACTCTAACAGACACTTGAGATTTGATTTGCCCTAACCTCAATACCCTTAAGGAAAGATTAGAAAGATCAAGAATTTTTCCGTGAGTCCATTTCACCCGATTCATTTTTTAACTTTATACAGTATCTGAAATCTGCCTCTTCACACATCTGCATAACTTTTGCTCGATAAATTCCACTTCCTCCGTGTTCGAAGTCATACTTATATACAAAGTTTCCATGCTGTCAGTCAGTATGCTAATTTAAATCGGACTTTTAGGCCAATAAAAAGCTTCTTTCGGAATCATCGGAAATCACCCTCGTGCGATATACTTAACTTGTGAATAATCTCCCGAAAATGAGATCATCCAAGACTCAAGACTGCAAGGTTGTCAGTCTCTTCCCCAGCCAATTTCCTCTTGCTCATAATGCACCACAGCAACAACACTTGTTGTTAACAATCAAATCCAATCATCAATTAGAAGCGGAGGTATTTTCTATTTTGGGCTTGGTTCAGAATTTCCTTGCATTTACAAATTCCCGACTAGTAAAGTTCTCATTTCCGGTTAAATTGTTTCCATCAAAGTTCCTTACGGTGGAATGGATTCGGAAGAACAACACTATTTAAAGCTTGAGTCTGAGTATTTAATGCCATCCTTGGTAACAGAAACTGGACGAAAATGAAATCATTATATTAATGTTATGGTTATCAACCCAAAACTAGACAAAACCTATCAAAAATTTTATAGGTACATTTATTAAATAATTATACAAACATACTCCGCCGTGAGGGCTTTGCCAGAAAGTTCGTTCATATTGGAATCATGCTGCAAATGTTCAATTTTTTCCGATTTAAAATGTGTTCCACATAATGATATTGCTAAATCTCTAAAGACAAAGGCTAACCTCCTATCTACTGAGGACTTTCTATTATGTAGCCCTTTAGTATTACGAGTCGGTGCAACTCATGCCATCAAGGAATGATAGAGGAACACTCTACGCTGGCATCCCCAGAGTGATCACAATTGTAATCGTTATGGCTGCACTCGTAGATATGAGATTCATTCCCTGTGCATTCCAAACTATGAATCCATATCTGACCTGATCCTTGACCATGTGTGGCGCTGCTAAAGGCTTTAATGGCTGAAGGGAAACCAAGCTGTCTGCAGATCACGTGAGCGTCGTTAATGTCCCAGCCGTCTTCACAGATTGTTCCCCATTGGCCGTCAGCGAAAACTTCCACACTCCCAGTTAATGACGTGTTACCAATAAGGCGGATCTCGTTTACAACTGAATCACAGCGAAAAAAAACTTAGGAAGAGTTTCAAACTGAAGGGTGTAATCGTTCTTGTCAAATCGATTGGATATTCTTTGAATGACAACGCCCAAGAACATATATGAACATATATGTACTAGTTTAACTATAGTCCCCTTTTAGCATTTAAGCGGTCCTTGATACGAAGAGAGCAGATTTAGATAGGTCATGTTAGCTGGACTGCTGAACTGAATTGCATATCTAGGCTTCGTAAACATTCTAAAGCATAAACTACGACCGACGGAAAAATATAAAATGGCATTTTTTTTTTGGCGTTAAAAATTACGCTTACCACGGTAACTTGCCCTAAACCCTGGTTTCCTGACGCTGAAGTCACTTGTAAAAGTGATGAAGAGTTGTTTTGATGAACTTGTAACGACTGGAGGTAGAGAGGTTCCATGATATCGCCCAATCAATGGAGATGATGTAGATCTGCCATCGTACACGTTTACGAAGTCGTACTGCCACTCAGTGTCGAATTTGAAGAATGTAAGCATAATGTTGTTGTCCGAAAGGAGACTCCAGCTGCAATTCATATGGTTAGAGTAGCGCAGAGCTTTGTTTGAATACAGTATGCCACTCGAGCCGGAAAGAACAGTCGAAGAGTTGGCGCATGAACTTGAAACGGTCACAAATGACTGGACTCGAACTGTTAGGGAATATAGATAACGCATTGATAATGACTGCCGAGACAGAAAACCAAATTTATTGAGAGGAGATAAATAAATGTTTTGCTGATAAATTACTGATGAGTTTTCAACCACTCCAAAATTTTTCTGCGCCCTTTCTCTCCAAATTTTCCAGATCAAGCAATTGCTGCACCGAGAACATCAGCAGTTCTTTAATTTGGGATTCTAATTCTGACCAGGCCAAGGTCAGGTTTCTATCAAAAATTGTGTATCGTCGCTACCTTGTTCATTCAAAATAATTTCCATGGAAAACTTGTTCAAAAGAACGACTATTTAATTTGGAATCAACCAAACAAAAGAATTATCGAGTAGTTTAAGTAAGTCTATAGGAGCGCACTTTTAGTTTGTTATAATGATCCTGACTCTCTTTGTTGTTCAACAATTTCGGTCCAACAGGTTAATATTTCACCTCAAATTGACCTGATGAATGTCGATTGAAAACATTGTCTGAGACCTTTTATCCTCATGTTCTTGATAAGAAGTCGTGTACATGGAATTGCCGAATCGGGACTAGAGCTGAGTTCAAACATTTTCCGCTGATAAGGAGGTATGTACGCGGTTTTTGTTTCTTCATCGACTTTTCCAGAGCTCTATATATAGCACTCAGCTTGATCTTTGAAGCTTTTTTTAAAATGTTTAAGGCAGCGTGGCGTTATTGGTCCATAATGACTGTTATATCTAATTGGTAGCATTTGAATAAAAGATGTTACATGTCTGCGAATACGAAATTTATGAATTTATTTTCGTGAGATATCTACAGGAGGCGAAAATTTCGTGTCCATAGTCGACACAAGACCATCCGTTTATTTTTGAGGTTTTTAAATCAGGCATTTCTCAACCAAGATAAATCAGCTGCACGTAAAACTCAGATCACAAAATACCAAATCAACATCGAACATTAAAAAACATTTAAATAGCTCGTTCACAACATGTGGTGAAGATGTGTTTTAAACGGTGCAGCCGGGTTCTTTTTAGCCTTAAATATCTTTACAATGATTTTTTTTCGCTCTTAGTTTTGAAACATTTTGAAAAAGCAATCTGAGGTGAATATTTCCGGCTTTTGAAAATTCTCGAAAGATGTGGAAATTTGCAGAGAATATGTCAGTGCAATAAGCATTTATCCCCTGGATTAGAACCTGCACGTCTTACCTTCGGTCTCCATGTGACAATAAGCCAACACAGGTATCTCGAGTATGCTGAAATCCAACCAGTATTTGCCGCTGACTGCTCTTCCTTCTTCACTCTTATTAATTTCCTGACATGATTTTGCGGGCAGATCAGGTATGGAACCGAGAGACACTGGTATTAAAAAAAATCACTTTTAAAGCGAATAACACTGGAAAAGTAAATAAATCAAATGATGAGAATGAGACTAAATGGATAGCTCCAAAGTGGGACGAAAGCACCTAGTCTACTCACCTCTATTCTTGTCTCGCCTGAAATAGTACCTCTCAGAGTTTGGTATAAAATCTTCAGGTCTGGCCTCTTTTGTGCGGTTGCTTAATTCACACATATCTTGGGTGAAGACGTAGTTAAAGCTTTGACATCTGACATCGCGATAACAATCCCGCAAACACACATCACCGAAAACAGCTCCGGTAATCTTCTTGAAGATGTGTTTTTCTAACATCATCCCGAGGATGGACGCTTCTCTCTCTTCATTCAACTCCCCGATGGATAGTTGAAGGAAGAACTCAATCATACCAAGAAAAATTAAGATGCGATAGAACTTCTCGAAATTCATGTCGGTTCGCTCCTCCAACCTACAGTATGTGCCACGGAGACCAGTCTCCAGATGTTAGGTATAAGTGTTGAGACACGAAATATCACGCAGCGCATGAAATTTTAAACAGGTAATGATATGCTGGTCCCCAGGGAAGCCTCGCTGCTGAAAAAATTAAAAAGGAGCTTGCGAGCTTCTGCCGATGAACGGCGTGATGCATCATGCTATAGATAAAAAAAACAGGAAAATAATTTCGAACTTTTTGAGCAACTAAATGCTTCACCAGAAACCATTAAATTAGTCAGAAATGCTCCTGAAGGAATAATAATAAAACAGTTACCCCCTGATACAGATTCTCCTCTCTCTTGATATAAAGATAACGAGCTGCATCATGCATGATTATAAACAGGTGACTTTTTAATAACCGAAATGTTAAAAAAATTCTGACGATAATTTCATTTTGAAAGGTAGGGACATAAAGCCCTTAGTACCTAGAACTTTCACAACAATATTGATTATGTTTTTCTGGTGTTCAATCCGAGGTGCGGTAATCGTTAAATTTAACTCTTGTTTGACTTTGGATAAATTCCTCATGAGGCCTGGTTACATGTTGGTAGCAGTAATTAACTGACGCCAGACCTACTATAAAGAAGAAGAAAAATTTGCCGCCATTCCAGCTCGATAATCATTTATATTTATTGACTTATTTGATTTTTTTATCCGGCCTATCGCTATGTTTTTCGAATAGTGCCTCTTCTTAAACCAAAGGAATGCTATGTTACAACCTACTCGAAAATGGTCGAAAATGTAGACTTAAGCTTCCCTTGACATAAGACCAAACAACATAAATTTATTTACATAAATCATTCTTATTTACATAAATCATTCTTTGTCTCGTCAAATTGCTTTCACAGAAAGTTTGTGTCGGTGAAAACGTGAGTACAAAAGAAGTCTTTGCAAAGTATTATTACGATCATGATTGTTTTACAGTTTCTCGTGGAAATGAATTAAATGTAATAAGAACTGTTGTCAAAGGTATAAAAAAGAAAAGGAAACGAAAATGGGAAAACGACAAAAAAAAATTTAGTTTTATTTCATAAATCGTCGTAGCATGATGCCACGTTTTAAAACTTCCCCGCAAACTTTTCAATTGACCGAGGAATATTGTTTGAAAATGTATGCGTGCTTTCTATCGGGAATAGATTAACTTTAGATGGAAAGAAAGGTTTCATCAGTCTTCGTTTCAATACCACGATAGATGGTCTAAGATTAAAACAATAACCGAAGTTATTGCCGCGCAATAGGGATATATTGCTTGCTGTTAATGTACCGTTTGAGAACCTGGAATCAAGAATCATTCATCAAGATGATTTAATCGAAATTTTCCAGCGGGCGCGTGGATGTGAAAAATTGACGCAGTCTAATGATTCACTAACAAAATGCATGCATTGGAAGGAAAAATATCGCGCCTTCTTAGCTCAAAAGCTTCTCATTAACGCCATTACGCAATCATGGACTATGGGTGTTTTGAAGATATTGTAAACAATGACATAATCGTTCCTGAGTTTATAGATAGCTATACCTTAGGAGCGATTAACTCAGGAATAAGGTAGATATAAAACAGACACTACATCATTTCTCGTGTTCCTTATTGACTAAAACGAACACCAGGTAAAATAAGTCAACTAAACGGGTTGATTGAAAAAAAGAATAACAAGTATAAAAATGAGGAAAACAAACCAAAAAGAAAAATACTTCATTGCAGTGTAAGAAGGATGAAAAGATGGACTGCATACCTTTGTAATACAACATCACGTTTTAAACGTCTAAATCACAAATTGGCTAAATTTCAAAAGGAATCCTCGATTTATCACTGCGTCAGGCTATCAGCGATATAATTATTTTTTTCTCGCTAACTGATTTATTAGTGGACAATCTCAGAGTGATTTTGGAGAATTCAACATGTAAGATAGATTTACTATAGACTTATAAAAGTTAGAGGCCCACCATCATCTTAACTACTCGTAATAAGATTCACTGAAATAATTGTGGTACAACATGACAAAGCATTCTAAGCCAAACTCTTAATTGAAAAAAAGTATTTTCATAATTGATGAACACTGCTACATATCAGCACACGAACGCCATGTTGGATTCACAACAACACGGCGTCATGCCCTAAACAACAAACGCCTTCTTACATCCGGGTATATAAAGATCCGTTTTGGAAATTGCCTAGTTTTTCTCTGGATAAGTGGTTGAATGTTTTCTAAATTTCTCCAATTTAATGGCAATAATTTGTTAACCAAAATTATGCAATAAAAATAATGGTCATCGTGCTCGTTTCAGAGTGAAAGACCATCACACCTCTTTACCTGGTCCATTGATTGAAAAGCAACACCGCGTTCTCGGAATGCACTGAAATAATGCACTCGCGCTTATTCGTCCGATTACGTTATTTTTATGTGTATCCTGTACTGCACATAATGCAGTGCAACACTGAGTAATCACCTTAAACGAAATACCGTAATTTCAAATAAAATGAAATTTTAGGGGCATGGGCACAATACTTCCAGGGTAAGCTTTTAAGTGTGTATGAGCTCCAGCTCATCCACAAGTGTAAAGGGTGTGAACAGATTATATAGGTGTTTTGTTTTGGGGAACCGAGCGAAGGAATTGATCGAGTACAGCTTTTTTTTTAATATCCTGAACTCAATTCCCAGCACCGAGCACAAGAGTTATGTGTTATTAACTTACAGAGACAAGTTCTGGTTTCAATTTTTTTAAACCTTTAAGCCTATCCAGTAGTTTTAAAAATATTGCACATGTTTTTTTTCTTTGTGTGATAACCAACGTGGGAAACCGATATAATTGCTGCTCGGAGGGATCTCATAAACGAGCTTATGCTTAGCAAGGTCACGCGCGGCCACAAAGGTTCAAAGGAGGATTCGCACGTAATCCTGAAATTTTGAAGGTACCTAGCCGTTTTTTTAAATATGTATTTTTTTAAAGTTAGAAGCATTTTTTCCTTAATTTTTAAAATGGTCAGAGTCCGACTCGAAGGACTATTGGCTATTTTAATTTGTGACTTTGTTATTGTATCCGAGATGGCATTGACTAGCAGTTGTTCCACTTCATTTTCATTACTGCAGGGGTGCATTTGCGTTTAGCCAAAATGAAATTCAGCTTAGAGCCACTTGAGTTGATTGCTTTCTCTATAAGGTGACTCGGCGTATTCACGGAATTGGATGAGACTGCAGGGGAATAACGTTTTCTTTTCACTAAAATCCTTCAATCTCGAAAAAGAAAAAGGCTTTAGTTTTTTTATGTAAAAGAAAAACGTTCAGCAGACTTTTACTGCGCCAAAAGGCGTTCTTAACTCGTAGAAAGAGACGTGTCAAAAGATGAAATTTGTTAAATGATGGTTGTATCCACCTCAGGACGCTTATTACCTTCACTTACTGGGGTTCTGTTTTTAATATAAAAGTTTTCCACGTGCTAAATTTATCTTCATGTAGTCAAAGGTTGCTATTGTCTTGATTTAAGCCGGTTCCTCTCATTTAAATATAATGCAACATTTACCATGATGCTCCAAGCCAACGCATCGTCCTTAAATTTACAGGGTAGTCTTTAAATTGGGATTCTGGATACCTAGAACAGTTTAAGTCTCCTTTTCGACAGATAAATACTTTTATTGTTTAGAAAGGTGCAGATGAACAGGTGCTGTAATTGAAAGAAGCGTTACAAAATGAACGAAACCTTGACATTAGAATCTAAAAGCACACAAGAGTCGATATTCTACCAACCTCCCAAGTTTTGAGATTAGATTCTGTTTACACAGGAGAGGCGTTCACTTTCAGTCCAAAAGAAATTCATCTTTAATAATAACACTTGACTAGATTATTTTCTAAATAAGCGGTGATTCGTTGTATGGCCTTTAAACTGGAATTGAGTGAAATGCAATAATTGAAGCTGAGAGTTTCATAATATTGACTACACAAAATGATCAACGTCCCGTAATCAGCATGGCATTTTATCCCTTGTTAACAAGGGGTATTTTAATACAGTCTTCCGTGAAAGCTAGAAGGAGCACCTCTGCTAAACCTGGTATTTGAAAATTTGGCAAAACTTCGGACGTTTTAGTTTGTCGTAAACGTGAAACTTATGTTGAAATAAGAGCACTGGCACATCAACTAGTGCATACGACCATGAAGAAACATTATTATCTCATAAACGTTGTTTTGGTTTTTTACTTGTTACAATTGTTGTAGCATTTTCTTTGTTCGCTGTTCGGTTATTCGTACTCTTAACGTTGTCGTGTAACTGAATTGATGCAGTCAGCTAATCAGTGCTGCAATATCGCAGAGTGCACACTGGTGTTAGTGGAAGATTACAAACAAAATAAGAGCCACAGTTTCTCACTTCAATGTTGATGTTCCAGAGACAACAGTTTGAACTCCAGTTGAAGCACACCTGTCGTGTAACTTTTCCGTCAGCTGTAGTAGGGTGGACTCCGTTTAGCCAACCAGTAGAGCATGCGTTGCATCTGTTCGTAGGTGGGCATGTGGTAGGCATCCGTGTATCCGTATAAATATTGAGATGTCGCTGTCACACTGCTGAGCGGTTGTCTTGTACAAAATCAAACACACAATGGTGACAGATAAAATGCTTTTGACGTTGTGTTGCTGATCCATATTTCCCACTACAATTGTAACAAAAATGATTGAAACAATGCATATGCAGAAAAGAAAAGACGAGTTTAATTCTTTACTAACTGAATGGCAGCTCTCTCAAACGAATTCGTGGTCGCGAATTTAGTACCAATAACCACCCACGGCAGTTTTTTCAGGAACTTAAACAACGTGCAAGTTGACTTGATTATTTGTCAGAAACTGCAGCTGGCTTACCAGCTACAGAACATACGAGCTCGAAAGGTACAACATTTATCTCATCCTTCTGTAATTATGGGTGTTTCTGCGCACTTGTAAAGACGTGCTTTCCTGATAAGTGTCTGCATCATTCACTCGATTTTCCGTGAGAATTTAGTGTGCATAACAACCTTAAAATTAACTGTACGCCAGAATACAAGGAATGATAGAGCTCCCTATCACTAAATAAAGTATATTCTTTTTCCGGTGTTTTGAAGAATTTAGTTATTTATGATCCCTCTCGGGGTATAGTTTTTTTATGTATGTGGGTATGATTCAATATTAAAATCAGAGGTTGTTCGAGTTTTAGCCGATAGACGAAGTTTCCTAATTTTTACTCTTTTAATTTAACTGTTGGTGTAATTTTTTGTATTACATGCATAGCCTTTGTAAATGACTTCGGCTTGGAATTACATTAATCGATTAGTGTCTTTTCATCTTTCGTTATTCCCATATTTCGAAAGAACATTTTGCCGAATATTTTGGATAGCCATTCAGCTCCAAACTAATTCGCTTTTTGACAACGGTTTTGAAGTATGTCTCGGTTACATGACGCTATTTTTGGCGTTTTACTTTTTGATTGGGCGAATCATGTAAACCTGTTTTCATCGCCCTTTCGCCCCTTTAAGAACGTCTTCAGCAGGACTATTTTGTGAATAACAACAAATACCGGCAACAGTTGGAATAACGGTCGATCGGAAGGTTCAAACCAAAGTTCCTTAAAGGAGAGAGGATTTAATGAGGTAGAAAAATTATCTTGAAGCTTCCACTCGGCGTGGCATGCTCATCTTTTCCAATACCTTCATCATCTTACTTAAGTGTAAGGCAGCTCGCATGAAATTAAATGTACACCATCACCTTCAATATGCGAGAGAACAAATGCTGTCTTACCTTTGGAAAATTTTTTCCCTCCCTGAAATGCTTACATCTCTAAAATGAACGGGAATGCTTTTGCTTTAGTTTTCTTTTTAAAATTTCTCGGCAGTCTCAGACTGCGCCAATAAGGTTGAAAATTCGTAGAGGGAGACGCACCAACAGATGAAGTTTGTCATTTGAGGTTTATATCCACCCAAGGACGTCTATTAGCTTATCCTTAGGACGTACCTCCTGAGGTTCTTTTTTCACTGTAATTTATATATCTGTTATGTCCTAGAATGATCATCATATTACCACAGGTTGTTATTGTTTTGATTGACGTCGATTTTTTTAATTCAAATACACTATAACATTTAATTCGGTGTTCGATGAGAAGAGATTTTTAAACCTTTTTCAAAGCGGCTTTGCATACTCTCTAAGAGCCTTTCAATCTTTTTTATACATGTCTACAGATCAATTCTAATATTGTTTAGAAATGTGCAGATTAGCAGGTGTTAAACTTGAAAAAAGCACCAGGAAATGAGTTAAACCCCGTAATGGCGATTATGTCTCTGAAATTGAAACTTTAACATTTGATGGAAGAGCAA